>NC_089010.1:812142-915078 GCF_963932015.1 Anas acuta | reverse complement strand
TGTGTTCCCTAATCCTGGTCTCCCCCAATCCCAATCTCCCCTAATCCCAATCCCCCCCCCCCCCCCCACTCCCAGTGTTCCCCCCAGGCCCAGTCTCTCCCAATCCCGGTCTCCCCTAATCCCAGTATCACCCCGCTCCCAGTGTCCCCCAATCCCGGTAGTTCCCAAATCCTGGTATTCCCCCAATTCCGGTATCCCCCTAATCCCGGTATTCCCCCAATCCTGCTCTCTCCCTAATCCTGGTATTTCCCCAATCCCGTTATTCCCCCAATCCCACTCTCACTTTAATCCCAGTATTTCCCCAGTCCCACTCTCCACCCCAATCCCGCTCTTCCCCTAATCCCACTCACCACGCCTAATCCATTCTCCCCTAATCCCACTCTCCCCTTAATCCCAGTATTCCCCTAATCCCGGTATTCCCTCAATCCCGCTCTCCCCCCTAATCCCAGTATTTCCCCAATGCCGCTCTATCCCCTAATCCCACTCCCCCTAATCCCATTCTCCCCCAATCCCGTTCTCCCCCTAATCCCACTCTCCCCCCCCAATCCCACTTCCCCCTAATTCCATTCTCCCCAATCCCTCTCTTCCCCCCTAATCCCACTTTCCCCTTAATCCCATTATTCCCCCAATCCCGTTATTCCTCAATCCCAGTCTCCCCCTAATCCCGCTGCCACCCTAATCCCATTCCCCCCAATCCTGCTCTCCCCCTAACCCCACTCCCCCCTTAATCCCAGTATTCCCCTAATCCCATTATTCCCCCAATCCCACTCTTCCCCCTAATCCCGATCCCCCCCTAACCCCACTCTCCCCTTAATCCCAGTATTCCCCCAATCCCGATATTTCCCCAATCCCACCCCCCAATCCCATTCTCCCCTAATCTCACTCTCCCCCCTAATCCCATTGTCCCCCAGTCCCACTCTCCCCTTAATCCCAGTATTCCCCCAATCCTGCCCCCCCCCAATCCCATTGTCCCCTAATCCCAATATTCCCCCAATCCCACTCTCCCCCCTAATCCCAGTAATCCCCTAATCCCGTTATTCCCCCAATTCTGCCCCCCCATTCCCTCCCCCCCTAATCCCCCCCCCTTAATCCCGGTAATCCCCTAATCCCATTATTCTCCCAATCCCTCTCTCCCCCCTAACCCCACTCCCCCCTAATCCCCCCCCCTTAATCCCGTTCTCCCCACCCCCCCTCCCCCTTTAGCCCCGCCCCCCTCCCTCCCTTTATCCCCGCCCCCTCTCCCCGTGACCCCTCCCCCCCTTCCCGTTCCCCGTTCCCCCGCCCCCTCTCACGTCTCTGCAGCTCCTCGCGCCGCCGGTACCGCCCGTAGCGCTCCGCGAAGGGCCGCGTTCACGCGGAGCCCCGGCCCCGCCATCGCCCCGCGCCGCTTCCGGTCCTCCAACGTCACGTGACCAGGCCCCGCCCCCGCCCTTAAAGCGGCAATTGCCACGAGGAAAGAGGGGAGGGGGCCCACAGGCGGAGGGGTCACGGAGATGTTGCCCCCCCCCCCCCCCGCCGCGGTTCGGCCAATCGGAACGCGGCGCCCGGAGCAGGGCGGACGCTGATTGGCTGGAGGGGCCCGGGGGGGGGATTCAAATGCGCACGTGGGAGCCCCCCCACGCAACCCCCCCTCCCCCCCGCGTGAGACCCCCCCCCCCCCCCCCACTGAGACCCCTTCATTGAGCCCCCCTGATCCTTCCCCACTTGAGACCCCCCCATTGAGACCCCCTCCCCAGAGACCCCCGCAAAACTCCCCCTACTTGAGACCCCCCTGACCCCCCCCACCTCAGACCCCCTCCATTGAGACCCCCCCATTGAGACCCCCTGATCCTTCCCCACTTCAGACCCCCCTCCCCAAGGGACCCCCCCAAAACTCCCCCCACTTGAGACCCCCCCCATGACATCCACCACATGAGACCCCCCCAATAAGATCCTCTCGACCCCCTCCACTTGAGACCCCCTCATTGAGACCCCCTGATCCTTCCCCACTTGAGGCCCCCCCATGAGATCCCCTCCCAAGAGACCCCCCAAAACTACCCCCACTTGAGACCCCCCCATGACATCCCCCACATGAGAACCCCCCAATAAGATCCTCTCGACCCCCCTCCAGTTGAGACCCCACTGAATCCCCCCCCCCCCTTGAGACCCCTTCATTGAGACCCTCCCATTGAGACCCCCCCCAATAAGATCTTCTCGACCACCCCTCCACTTGAGACCCCCCTCATTGAGCCCCCCCGTTGAGACCCCCTGATCCTTCCCCACTTGAGACCCCCCCATTGAGACCCTCTCCCCAAGAGACCCCCAAAACTCCCCCCACTTGAGACTCCCCCATGACATCCCCCACATGAGACCCCCCAACAAGATCCTCTCGACCCCCCTCCACTTGAGACCCCCCTGAACCCCCCCACCTCAGACCCCCCCACTGAGACCCCTTCATTGAGACCCTCCCATTGAGACCCCCCCAAAACTCCCCCCACTTGAGACCCCCCAATAAGATCCCCTCGACCCCCCCCACTTGAGACCCCCTCATTGAGACCCCCCATTGAGACCCCCTCCCCAAGAGACCCCCCCAAAACTCCCCCCACTTGAGACCCTCCATGACATCCCCCACTTGAGACCCCCCCCAATAAGATCCTCTTGACCCCCCTCCACTTGAGACCTCCCTGACCCCCCCCCACCTCAGACCCCCCCATTGAGACCCCTTCATTGAGACCCTCCCATTGAGACCCCCCCCAATAAGATCTTCCTCGACCCCCCCTCCACTTGAGACCCCCCTCACTGAGCCCCCTCGTTGAGACCCCCTGATCCTTCCCCACTTGGGACCTCCCCATTGAGACCCCCTCCCCAAGAGACCCCCCAAAAACTCCCCCCACTTGAGACCCCCCCAATAAGATCCCCTTGACCCCCCTCCACTTGAGACCCCCCTGGACCCCCCCACTGAGACCCCTTAATTGAGACCCCCTGTCCTTCCCCACTTGAGACCCCCCATGAGACCCCCTCCCAAGAAACCCCCCCAAAACTCCCCCCACTTGAGCCCCCCCCACTGAGACCCCCCCAATCCCCTGCAATAAACGCCTGTCTTGCCCTCCTCCTTCACCTTAAGGGGTGTCCTTTTTTGAGCACCCAAATGAGCTTAAAAACTTGCTCTTTGTCTAAATTTCAGGCTATGTCCCCAAAATCCCCTATATACCGCAGATAACCCATTGTTATCCTAGGGGATAATCCTTAACCGATCCCCGTTATTAATAAACCTTTTCCCTTAATAGGTGTCTATTCAGGAGTTTGTCTTTTTATTAATTTTAGGAGTAATTACAATAAATTCCCACAAAAATTTAGATTATACTCTTCGATGTTCAAGTTCGCCTGATGTTAATTTGGTTTCTCCTGGTTCGGAGAAACCAAATTCACCCGGTTTGATCTGGTGAATTGCAAATCCTAAAGGTGGCATTTGAGCCATCACCCCAATTTCTCTCCGCTCTTGGAACCTCCTTCCAGTGTTAATTCTCTTTTTCGGGATGCCACGATCCTCAACGACATCGTTCCCTAGAGGCATCCCTTGGGCATAAGGCAGATAACATTCATGCCATATATATAATGCCACTTAATGCCATATAACATTCATATGGCCATAATCCAGTCTCCCAAAAACCAAATTGTTTTTTTTGGAAGTAAAGTGTGTGCCCTGCTCAGAGCCAACGTACTGGATTATCCCATATCTAGGTATTAATTTTCTAATAAATTTTAATTATTTAATTTAATTTATTTTTTAATTAATTTAATTAAAATTTTAATAATTTTTCTGCCATAGCTCATGCTACGGGATAAGTTTCTACCCGTTGTGTTAATTGATCTCCTATTACCAATAATATTTTATCCTCCCTACCTTGGGCAATTCGGTGAAATCCACTTGTACTTCCTCAAAAACCCTCTAAGCTGTTTTTCTCCCTCCCGCGGCCGCTCGTCGAAACCCTTTCTTATTTATCTTCCCACGAGTTAAACAACCTTGGGTAATTTGCTTTGCTATTTCAAAAATCCCAATGCAACCAGACTGCGGAAACGATCACTTTACGCCTTTGTGCCCCAATGTTTTTGTGCGTGCAAACGCCCCCAATATTTGCAATCCCTTTTGGCAATACCCCTCGCCCGTTGGGCAGTGTCCATTTTCCTAATTTAGCCCCTATTTTCTCCAGTTTTGGTTGATCCTCATATTCTGTCTTCCTTGGGGTTGCTGATGACCCCAGTGGGGTTCCACATTTTGGTCTCCCCGGGGGTCCTGCCTGATTCTGTCTTTCCCAAATTCTCATTCCGGTTTGCCTAATCATTCCCCTTTCCTTCAGTAAATAAGATCCCTAAAACGGATCCCCAAAATGGGCTGTATTATAAATATTATAATATTTATATAAATATATATAAAGGTATATAAATATATATAAGGTATAAATATTTGGGGCCTAGGAATTGGTCCAGTTTTTCACCTACTCCGAGGGGGTCACTAATAGGGTCCAATGGCTCCCATTTATCACCTTTTTCTGTTTTTTTGTTTTTTTTTTTTTTTTTTTTTTTTTTTTTTCAAACTTCTCGTCTGCTTTTAGTGTAAATATTGAGGCTGGAAAAGGATGTGAAATCCTGATCCGTAATCCTGCATAATCACCTTCCTGGCTAAAAGGTTCCTTTGAATTAACACGGATATTTAAGGTCTGGCACATCCAGTCTTCAAAGGATCCAAAAAAAAAGGCCAAAAGACGTGGTCTTAAAGGCTCCTTTGGCCATTCTATCATAAAATACCGAGCATTTTTAATTGACTTTTTCCTTTTCCTTATCGTTCCAATTTCTAATCGTTATTCCTAATGGACTTTTTTGGTGCTATGTCTGGTAATTTGCTCCCTTTCTCTGGTCTTCGATTTCGTCTCGACCCATCTAGGAATTTTACTATGGCAATTCCCGCAGCCCTTGCTTGCAAACAAATCCCTAAAAAAAAAAACAATGGTATACGCCTTAAATATTTTATTTACGCCTCCATCATCCTCGTTTGGATCTTTGCATGCAGAATTATGGTCAAAATCAGTGCTGCAGCCAGCAAGGGAGCCCTTAAAAAAAAAAAATCAAAATTTTTGCTTGCCTTTATTCAGGATGGCATCAGCCCCAAACAGGAGCCAAAAATGCTGGGGCGCCTCTCCTAGATGAAATCAGGATTCAGGACCCAAAGCCCTCCTGGACGAGCCCCCAATTGTTATAAATGATAGGATTAGAATCAAAGTTTACAATTAATTAAACAAACAGAGGCGAGCAAACAGTGCTGGGTGTGCCGGGCGGCTCTGCTCCACCACGACTCACCCCAGTTCCATCGGGCGGCTGGTTTTAGAAAAAGCAGGGTTATTCTAATTAGCTCCCAAAATCCGAACCCTCCCTCTGGGGGGGTCTCTTGTGCTGAAGGCTCGTAGTCTTCCTCCCAGGCTTTGTCCTTCAGCTTCCCTTTTCTCCTTATTTGGTTATCTCTTGGCCAGATCTCAGAGATTTGCAGCAGTTTTTGACAACTCTTATCCCCTAGACCGAGTCTAGAGGATAACACCCCACACGAGTCTAACACCCCCCAGAGGCCCCCCCACTTGAGACCCCCCCATTGAACCCCCCTCATTGAGACCCCCCCGTGAGACCCCCCCTTCCCATGACACCCCCCTGTAAACTTCCTCCTCTTGAGGCCCCCTATGAGACCCCCCTATGAGACCCCCACCCTGTGAGACCCCCCATAACCCCCCCCACTTGAGATACCCCCACATGAGCCCCCCCCACATGAGAACCCCCCCCCACTTGAGACTCCCCTGAACCTGAACCTCCCCCACCTGAGGTCCTCCCCCTGTGCCCCCCCCCCAATAAATGCACAGAGACGGCCCCATCACAGTTTCCATCTTTATAGGGACAGAGACAGAGCTGGGGGGGTCTCCAAGGTGGGCAGGGGGGGTCTCCGTGGCGTGTGTGGGGGTCTCCATGGGGAAAGTCCTTGGGGAGGGGGTGCATGACCGTGGCCCCCCCCTTAGCTGGTGCGGAGCTGGTAGTCTGTGGGAGGGGGAGCAGCGGTGAGGGAGGGTCCCCAAAGTGTGGGGGGGCGTCCCCAAAGTGTGTGGGGGTCCCCAGGGCGGGGGGGGGTCCCACTCACCCCCGCTCTGGGTGATGTAGCGCACCCAGGGCAGCGCCTGGTAGCCGCTCTTCTCGATGATCTTCATGTACCGCACCTGGTGGCACAGTGGTTGGGGACGCTGTGTGCCCCCCCACCAAAAAAGGGGATCCCGGTACCCTCCCCTAAAACCCAGGACACCCCCATGGGCCGTGTCCCCACTTCCCGTGTCCCCAAAACATCGGGGGCACCTCCCTGGGGCCACCCCAACCCCACAGCCCCTCCAATGCGTCCCTCCTGCCCCATCCCCAAATCCATTGTGGGGGACCCCAAAGCCACCAGCCCCCCTCCCCAAGAAAAGGGGACCCCGGTACCCCCCCCAAAAAAAAGAGGACACCCCCATGGGCCGTGTCCCCACTCCCCTGTCCCCAAAACATTGGGGTCACCTCCCTGGGGCCACCCCAAGCCCCTCCGATGCGTCCCTCCCATCCCATCCCCAAATCCATCAGGGGGGGACCCTGAGGCCACCAACCCCCCCCCCCCCCACGTCCCCATTTGTCACCTGGATGCCCGAGACGGTGAAGTAGGGGATCTCGAAGCGGACGGCGATGGGCGGCCGCCCCTCATCTTCCTCCTTCTCCACGCTGGGCAGCCCGAAGTGGGCGCGCATCAGGTGCTCCTTGCCCCCCTGCGCGGCACGGCACGGCTGGGGACACCCCCGTGGGGACAACGGGCACCCCATGTGTGTCCCCCCCCTGACACCCAACCGAGCCTCACCGGGAAGGATTTAATGCTCCAGACGACGAGGTTCTTCTCGGGGAGGTATTTGGCCGAGCCCACGCTGGTCTTGAATTTGGGCGAGTCGGCGTCGCTGGGCACCGGCACCGCGATCTCCACGCCGTTGGCCACCGACTGCTTCTTGAACTGCGCCTTGGCCTGGGGGGGGACGGGGGGGACACGCGGTGACGGGGGGTCAACGGGTGACCTCGGTCCCCTGGGACGCCCCCCGGGGCGCCTCACCTTGACCATGATCTCGACGCGGCTGTGGGAGAACTTCTCGATGACCGACTCGATCCAGATGAGCGGCTTGGCGCGGGTGCCCAGGCGGTAGGACATGAGCTCGAAGTCGCCGTCGGGCGGCACGAAGGAGATGGTGCGGTCGCTGTCGAAGCGCGAGAGCCGCACGCACTGGTGGAACTTCACGTCCTCCAGCTCCACCGACTTGTTCTTGCCCCCTGCGGACGGGCGGCGCCGTGGGGGACGCGAGCCACGCCGGGGGACGGGGACGGCCCCCCCCCGATAGCCCCGAGCCCACCCCGGCGGCACTCACGTCCTGTCAGCTCGAAGAGGACGCGGTCGTTCAAGCCCAGGCGCAGCTCGGGCATCCCCGAGAGGAAAACCTTCAGCTTGATGGTGCCCACCACCTCGCTGAGCAGCACGCTGCCGTTGGCGCTCACCTGCGGGCACCAGACCCAGCGCTGGTCCTGGTCTCCTCACCAGTTTGGTCCCGGTCCCACCACCACCACCAGTATGGTCCCAGTCCCACCACCACCACCATCGGTTTGGTCCCAGATCCACCACCACCACCGTTATGGCACCAGGCCCACCACCACTACCAACACCACTGGTTTGGTCCTGGTCCCACCACCACCACCGTTATGGCCCCAGTCCCACCACCACCGGTTTGGTCCCAGTCCCACCACCATCACCACTGTGGCCCCAGTCCCACCAACATCACTGGTTTGGTCCCAGTCCCACCACCACCACCACCGGTTTGGTCCCAGATCCACCACCACCACCAGTTTGGCCCTAGTCCCACCACTACCAGTTAGGCCCCAGTCCCACCACCGCCACCAGTCCAGTTCCAATCCCACCACCACCACCAGTCCAGTCCCAGTCTCATCACCACCAGTCTGACCCCACTACCACCACCACCACCAGTTAGGCCCCAATCCCACCACCACCAGCAGTTTGGTCCCAGCCCCACCACCACCACAAGTTAGGCCCCAGTCCCACTACCACCACCATTATGGTCCCAGTCCCACCACCAACAGTTAGGCCCCAATCCCACCACCACCACCAGTTTGGTCCCATTCCCACCACCACCACCATTATGGTCCCAGTCCCACTACCGCCAGTTAGGCCCCAATCCCACCACCACCAGCAGTTAGGCCCCAGTCCCACCACCACCACCACCAGTTAGGCCCCAATCCCACCACCACTAGCAGTTTGGTCCCAGTCCCACCATCACCACCAGTTAGGCCCCAATCCCACCACCACCACCATTATGGTTCCAGTCCCACCACCACCAGTTAGGCCCCAGACCCACCACCACCACCAGTTAGGCCTCATTCCCACCACCACCACCATTATGGTCCCAGTCCCACCACCACCAGTTTGACCCCAGTCATCATACCCCCACCAGTTTGACCCCAGTCCCCCTCCCCACCATCTCCCTCCCCACCTCCATCCCCAACCCCACCACCACCGCCACCCCTCACCGGTGGGCACCCAGCAGCAGACCCCGCCGCGACGGGACCCCCACCCCACAATTTTTTTGGCCCCCCCCCCCTCACCAGCAGGTTCATCGACTCGATCACGTCGATGAAGACCTCGTTCTTCTTGTACTTGATGCCTTCGGAGCGCCAGGACACGGCGTTGGTGACGGTGGTGGGCACGCGGGACTTGCCGGTGTCCAGCTTGTTGCCCTCCTGTGTGATGTACCTGCAGGATGGGGGTGACGGGGGGGGGTCCTGCCCCCCCAAAAAAGCCCCCCAAACCCCTGCCCAACTCACTCCTGGAGGATTTTGCTGTCGGTGGTCTGCGGGAAGCCGAAGTCCATCAGCTCGTCCAGCAGCTCGTAGACGATGACGAAGTTGTCCCGGATGCTCTCCTCCTCCAGCTCCTTGAAATACTCCGAAAAAACCTGAGGGGGGGTGACACACACACACGGGGGGGGGCTCCTACCTTTGTCACCCCCCCCCAGCTGGGGTCAGCAACCCCCCCAAACCCTCCCCCCGGCCTCACCTCCACCACCTTGTAGAGGAAGGAGAAGACCAAGGAGGCGTTGGCGTTCTTCTTGGTGGTGGCCACCACTGGGGAGGGGGTTAAGGAAAAGTGCCGGGATGGGGGGAAGGGGGGGGTCCCGGGGTTTTTGGGGGGGGGTCAGGAAGGATACGGTAGAGGTTGGCGTGCTTGATCCAGAGGAAATGAACCTGGCCACGGGTCAGCAGCGGGGACAAAGCCCCCTCCTCCTCCTTCTGCAGCAGCAGCCCCATGAAGTGGTCGATCTCCCCCATGCTCACATCCCCCTTGTAGTTACGGCTGATGAGGGGCTGGGGGGGGGGTTGAAATTAGGGGGGGGGTCAGCCAGGACCCCCCCCTTTTCCATCGCACGCCCCTCGCCCACCCCAATTCTCCGTGCACGTGGCGGTGCCGGGGTTGGGGGTGGGGGGGGGGGACCCGCCGTGACCTTGGCTGACCTTGAGGCCGGGACCCGGGGGGTGGTGGGGTCCTGGGGGGTGGGTGGGGAGTGTTGGGGGGGGGTTCAAGAAAGGGGGGGGGGTCTCACCTTCCCCTTGAGGTCCAGGATGAAGACGGCGGAGGCGGACATGGCCCCGGCTGCCGCTTCCTCCTTCCCCGTCACCTGCGCCAGGTGAGCGGCTGCGCCCATGGCCCGGTGGGGCCTTAAAGGGGACGGCTCCGGGGGGGGGGGGGAGAAAATGGGGGGGAGGGGGTCAGGGTTCATTGGGGTGGGGGTCACAGCCCCCAGCCCCATTTGTGGGGGGGCCCCAGGCTCGGCTTGGCCTTGGCCTGGGGGCTGCGGGTGGCTCTGTGCCCACGTGGGGATGGGGGATGGGGAGGGGTGGGGGGCAAGGATGGGGGGGGCACAAGCTGGGGGGGGGTCATGGTTTAACTGGGGGGGGGTGAGCAGTCCCCCAGCACATGGTGACCCCCATGTGTGGGACTGGAGGGGCTGGAAGCCCCTTCCTAGCTTGGACCCCCCCCATCCTGGCCTGCGCTGGGGGGGGGGGCATCTGTGCAGGCCCCCAACACCTGGGACCCCCCTCCCTCACCCTGGGGGGCTCCCCACAGCCCCCCCCACCCACACTCTGGACCCCCACCCTGATCCTGGGGGGGCTCCCTGCAGCCCCCCAAAAACCAAGACCCCCACCCTGATCCTGGGGGGGCTCCCTGAAATCCCCCAAACCCCAGGACCCCCAACCCACCCTGGGGGGGCTCCCTGCAGCCCCCCCCAATCCACAGGACCCCCTACCCATCTTGGGGGGGCTCCCAACAGCCTCCCAACACCCAGCCTCCCCCAAATTTGGGGGGCTCCCTGCAGCCTCCTTCCCTACTCTGGACCCCCCCCCGATCCTGGGGGGGCTCCCTGAAACCCCCCAAACCCCGGGACCCCACCCCGGGGGAGCCCCCTGCAGCCCCCCCCCAATCTCCCGGACCCCCAACCCACCCTGGGGGGGGGCTCCCTACAGCCCCCCAACACCCAGCCTCCCCCAAATTTGGGGGGCTCCTTGCAGCCCCCTCCCCTACTCTGGACCCCCCCCGATCCTGGGGGGGCTCCCTGCAACCCCCAAACCCCAGGACCCCCAACCCACCCTGGGGGGGCTCCCTGCAGCCCCCCCCAATCCCCAGGACCCCCTACTCATCTTGGGGGGGCTCTCAACAGCCCCCCCAACACCCAGCCCCTCACCCTGATCCTGGGGGGGCTTCCTGCTGCCCCCCCAAACCCCCGTACCCCCCCCCCCCGCAGCACCGAGCCCAACCGTGATGGGCAGAAGGCAGAAGGGGGGGGGGGATGAAAAAAAGATTGGGGGGGGGTCAAGGGGGCGGGATCAAGAGGAGGGGGCGTGGTCAGGGGGTGGGGGGCGGGGTCACGGTAACGGCGCCCCCCCCGGTTGCTCGGAGCCGCAGGCGCAACGCCCCGGGAGCGGCCGGAACGGCAGCGGCGGGGGGGGGGGGACCCGGAGCATCCCCGAGCCCCCGCCATGGGGGGGAGGAAGGACCCCGACGGCGCTTACGGTACCGGGGCGGGGAGGGGACCCCCGGGACCCCCAGAACCCTTGGGGACCCCCGGGACCCCCCCCCATCGGTTGTTTCCTTGGGGGGTCCCCCCGGTTTCCCCACCCGTTTTGGGGGTCCCCTCCCCGGCAGCAGCCTGCCTGGGGGGCCCTGAGGGGGGCTGCTGGGGGGGGGGGCAGTGGGGGGCTGGGGACCACCAAGGTGGGGGGGTCACCACGTTTTGGGGGTCAGCAGGTTTTGGGGGTCAGCAGGTTTCGGGAGCACCGAATTTGGGGAGGGGGCCACTGGGTTCAGTGACTGCCACGCGTGGGGGCTGCTGGGTTTGGGGAGCACTGAGGGTTTTTCTTTTCGGGGGGGGGTACGGTCACTGCCGAGTGTGGGGGCTGCCAGATTTGGGGGCCACCAGATTTGGGGGCCACCAGATTTGGGGGTCACCAAGTTTGGGGGCCACCAAGTTTGGGGCCTGCTGGGTTTGGGGGGTGCACCAGGTTTGGGGAGCACTGAGTTTTGGGGAGGGGGGGGCGTACGGTCAGCACCAAGTGTGGGGGCCACCCGGTTTGGGGACCACCCGGTTTGGGGTCACCCCGTTTCGGGACCACCCCGTTTGGAGATTTTGGGGTTTTGGGCCCGGTGGTTTGGGGTCTGCTGGATTTGGGGACCACCGAGCGTGGAGGTTGTGAAGTTTTGGGACCACCAAGTTTAGGGGTCGCTGGCTTTGAAGGGGACCCCCAAAGCTTTTGGGGACCACCGAGTTTTTTTTGGGACCCCCAAAGCTTTGGGGACCACCGAGTTTTTTTTTGGGGGGGGGCGAATTGTGCGCGGTGAGACGGGGACAGTCCCAGGGTGGGGCACCTGGGGTGCCACCACCCGGACTTGGGCGCACTGATTGGTGCCACCGTCCTCCGACACCCAGCCGGGGGTCCCGGCGTCCCCACAGGCTGGGGGGGGGCACAGCGGGGTCACAAATCTTGCCCCCCCCCCGTTCTCCTCTTTTGTTTCCGCGACGCATCCGGGGGGTGCCGAGCCCGGCGCCCTGACATCACCGGCAGCCTATGAGCCGCGGGGACATCGCGGCGCCACCGTCCCCAACCCTCCGCCCAGCGCCACGCTTCTTTATTTATAACCCCCCCCAAAAAAAAATATTTATTTACACCCAAAATATTTATTCCTACCCCCCCTAAATATAGCAAACCACCAGGATGAAAAACAACACCAAACCCGGCTGCGGGCACCGCGCCACGCCACCGGCGGACCGAGGGTGGTGCCCGCCGTGGGCGTTGGGTGCCGGGGCGAGGAAGAGGAGGGGATGAAGGGGATGAAGCAGTTGTGGGGCGAGGATGAGGATGAGGAGGGGATGAAGCAGCTGCGCCTTTAATGTTGTAGCGTGCACGGCTGGCTGCTCGCTGCTGAGGTTCCTGGCACGCCCAGGGCTGAGCGCGCAGGGGCTGTTTTGGGGCGAGCGGCGAGGGGATGGGGGACCAGGAGGAGGAGAACTACTACGGGAAGCACGGTAAGGGTTGGGGGGCGGCAGGATTTGGGGAGGGGGGCGCGGGGCTTGCCCCCGAACCCCGGTGCCGGAGGAACCTTGGGCGGCAGCGAGGAGCGGGGTGCAGGAAGTTGGAGAGGCCGAGATAAGGCTGAGCGCGAGCGCGGCCCCCGCTTCGGTTCACCGGGCTTCCTGCCGCCAGGGTTCGTTAACACCGAGGCCTTCGTTAGCGCGGAGGTTAATGAGGTTAATGGGTAACGAGGGCGACCGGGTGGATCTGCTGTTTATGGGGCGGTGGCGCCGAGGGCACCGAGGGCGCCGTGCAAGGGTCGAGCCCCCCGAGTGGGTGTTTTGGGGTGCGGTGTCGCACCCCAAAAAATGCTGGGGTCGCTCCGTGGGGGCGCAGCTCCATGGGTACCCTGAAATTGATGGGTGTGGGGCTGCTCTGGGCACCCCAAAATCAACGTGCATGGTGTGGGGCTGCTCCAAGCACCCCAAAAAAAAAAGTGTGCGCCCAAATCTGATCTGTGCGTGGTGTGGGGCTGTTCTGGGCACCCCAAAACTGGTGTGTGCAGCATGGGGTTGCTCCAAGCACCCCAAAACCAATGTGTGTGGTGTGGGGCTGCTCCAAACTCCCCAAAAGCGATGTGAGCAGCACGGGGCTGCTTCTAGCACCCCAAAACAGATGTGTTCCCTGCGTGGGGCTGCTCCAGGCACCCCAAAAGTGCCTTGAATCAGCCGTCTCCCTGGTAGCAGGCACTCCAGGCCCCCCCAAACTGATGTTTCCTTGTCTGGGACTGCTCTGGGCACCCCAAAAGTGACTTGCCCTGATACGGGGCTGCTCTGGACACCCCAAAATCGACTTGTCCTGGTACGGGGCAGCTCCCAGCACCCCAGAACTGCTTCGAAGCAGACGTGTCCCAGCTCCCGGCCGCTCCCACACCGAAACTGGCCTCGCTGGCTGAATTCCCACCCTAAAAATAACGAGGGGCGAAGGAGCGCGGCTTAACCACCGGGCTGCCGGGCAGGAGCAGGGCGCAGGCTTCAGGAGCCGGGGAACGATTTTGGAAAGAGCTGTGGGGAAACTCGCTCTCCAAGGGGATAATTGCTTCCACGCCTGGAAAGCCGAGGCGCCGAAGGAGGGAAATGGCAGCTGGAGATTATTTTCCTCCTGCTCCTGGTTCTCCCAGGCCTTATGTTTAAAAACTGGGGGGGAGAGTTGGAAATTTGGGGCTCCCCGGAATGCACGGGGACGGCTCCTGCTTTGCTCGCGTCTGATTTGGGTTTTTGTGCGTCGCTGTCACAAGGAGGGGAAAACAAACCTAAAGGGTGGGCTGGGGATTTTCCAGCAGCAATGGGAACAGGATGGGGGGGTCGTGTGGCTGTGTCCCCCCCACCCCAGCAGCCTGGTCTCGGTGGCCCCAGCGGGTTCCCAAGGGCGCGGAGGTTTCCCTGCCTCTTTGGGGAGGCGTCGGGGAAGCGAAGGGAAAACTCCTCCTCCCCCCCCCCATAGTGGTTTTTCCAACTGAGCCGGTTTGTTCTCCATCCCCGCAGGGACGCCGCAGAAATATGACCCGAAATTCAAAGGTCCCATTTACGACAGGTAAGAGCAGCGCCCCCCCCGTCCCCAAATCCCCCTGGTGGGGGCCGGTGGCCGTGCTCATGTCCCCCCCCACTCCTCTTCCTGGCCCCAGGGGCTGCACCGATGTGGCTTGCTGCATCCTGCTGGTCCTCGCCATCGTGGGCTACGTCGTGGTGGGCATCGTGGGTACGTACGGTCCCGGGGGGGTGGGGGGGGTCCGAGGGGCTGCGAGCTCCTCGGATGAAACAGAGGTGGGGATGGGGTAACCAAAACTGCCCCCGTTTTATCCCCACTGCCCAGCTTGGACGCACGGGGACCCCCGGAAGGTGATTTACCCCACCGACAGCCGCGGGCAGTTCTGCGGCCATCAGGGAACGGCCAACGAGTAGGTGCCCCCCCCCCCAAATTCTCCCTCCTCGTGTGCTGCTCGCTGGCGTCGTGATGCCCTCAGGGTGGCATTTTTTGGGCCGTTTTCTTCGCAGGGGCAAGCCTTTCCTCTTCTACTTCGACATCGTGAAGTGTGCCAGCCCGCTGGTGCTGCTGGAGTTTCAGTGCCCGACCACGCAGGTATTTCTGGATGCCCCAACGACGCAGCTTTTTTCTTTAAAAAAAAGAGAAAAATGCCCCAAAATGAAAGGTTCCCTACCTCCTCCTCTCTTTCCTTGTTCCAAGATCTGCGTGAGCAAATGTCCGGACCGGTTCATGACCTACCTGACTGCCTCCAAGGTGCCTGCCAACCTGGAGTACTACCGGCAGTTCTGCGTGCCCGAATTTCGGGACGTGAGCAAGGTGCGTCGGGCTGCCCCGAGCGGGGATTTGTCCCATCCCAGCCCCAGAATTTCACCTCCCCCTTGCTGTCCCCATCCAGGCTCCCATCGAGGTGCTGAGGGACAAGGAGTGCCCGGCCATGCTCTTCCCCAGCACCCCACGTAAGTCTGGAGGTGGCTAACGAGCTGCCGTTAATTCATTAACAAGCTGGGACTCTGCTCGTTAGGGCTGGGGAAGCGCCCGTGCTTGCTTTGTTTTTTGGGATCTGAGCCACCCATCGGGGATTTTGGGGGAGGTTCGGGTCGCTTTCTGAGTGCTGCTGTGGGTTTTGTTTCCTCGGGATGCTGGGTGGGAGCAGCAGCATCCCTGGGGTTGCCGGTTTGGGGGTGTCCCATGGGGGGGGACGTTTGCTGAGCCCCCTCTTTTGCAGTGGCTCGCCGCTGCTTCCCGGCCATCCAAGCCAAGAAGGGCGTCATCATGGTGGGGAACGAGACCACCTACGACGATGGGCAGGGGAACCGCAGGAACGTCACCGACCTGCTCGAGGGGGCCAGGTGGGTGCCGGGGGCTGCGGGGGCAGCGCCGGGGCTGCTGCGTTATCACCACTTTGGGGGGGGGGCAAACCACGGGGATTTTGTCTGCAGTGCCGCAGGCAGAGTGGACACCGACTCTCTCCCCTGCCTCTTGCTTTTTTTTTATTATTATTATTATTTATTATTATTATTATTATTATTATTATTATTGATGTTATTATTATTATTACTATTTTATTTATTTATTTGCGTTCCAGAAAAGCAAACGTGGTCCTGGAGATGAGGCAGCTGGCCATGAAGATCTTTGAGGACTACACGGTCTCCTGGTACTGGATCATAATGTGAGCAGAACGCGCGGCACCCGCTCCCCAGGGGCGAAGCTCAGGAGTTCCCCCACCGTTTTCTGCCTTTTTTTTCCTGACTTTTGCATAATTTCCATCCAAAGCTGACAGCAGAAGGGTGGCAGTGGGTGTAGAGGCTGAAGTCAAGCAGGTCCTGAAGGACCGAGCTGTCCCCTTCCCAGACCACGGAGTGGGAAGTGGCACGGGGGGTTTTTGGAGCGTGTTGGAGCAATTTCGCCCCCACCCCAGTCCCTTTCTGTCACCCCAGTTTCTGTTTCTTCCTCCCGCAGAGGCCTGGTGATCGCCATGGTGGCCAGCTTGATCTTCATCGTCCTGCTCCGCTTCCTGGCCGGGATCATGGTCTGGGTGATGATCGTGCTGGTGATCCTGGTGCTGGGCTACGGTGAGCGATGTCCTCGGGGCTGGGAGCCTTCTCCGTGCTCTCCCTCTTTTCCTTTCCATCCTTTTTGCACCCCCCAGGCTGAATCCTTGGACCCAAATATTGCTGGGGTCGAGCAGCACCTCGCTCTCGAGTGCCAGTTGGACGATTTTCTGCTTCCCACCCCAGGAATCTTCCACTGTTACATGGAGTACACCCAGCTGAAGGGGGAGGCTGGTTCCGACGTCTCCCTGACCGACCTCGGCTTTCAGACGGATTTGCGCGTCTACCTCCACCTGCGGCAGACGTGGCTGGCCTTCAGTGAGTCCACGGAAAAACGTGCTCGGGAGGGAAGAGCACAGAGATTTTGGGGCCTTCTTGGCCTCTTGGTGGCCCTCTCCAAAAATCTGGGCTATGGAGAGGGGCTGTGCTCGATGGCACGGGATGGAGCGCGTCGAGGCCGTGCTGGACGTCCCTTGGGGAGCGCAGGGCGCAGCGGTGGGTTGGGAAGGGGAGGGCGGACGGTGCCCTCGCGCTGATGGGGCTCCCCTTTTCCCTCCCAGTGATCATCCTGTGCGTGGTGGAGGTGATCATCATCCTGCTGCTCATCTTCCTCCGCAAGAGGATCCTCATCGCCATCGCGCTCATCAAGGAGGCCAGCAGGTAGGGGCCACCGCGGCCCCCGTGGTCACCCGTTGGCGACGGGAGGGGACAAGGGGGGTGTCCCCGTCTTCACGAGGACTTCCACGGGTTTTCTAACCGCCTTCCCCCGTCCTCGGCAGGGCTGTTGGCCACATCATGATGTCGCTGCTGTTTCCGCTGTGCACCTTCTTCCTGCTGTGCCTCTGCATCGCCTACTGGGCCAGCACGGCCGTGTATCCTTTCTCCTTCCTTTTCCTGCGCGTTGGCTCCAGGGGAAGGAAGCCGTGGAGACACTGCAAGTCCTCCAGGGTGCTGAACTCGTGCCAGAGTCAGGGGTGCATCCGCTTGCAAAGCCGCCAGCTGCGGCCTCTGGGTTAAAAGAAACAAAACCCAACGTAGGGAAGCAGAAGGTTGGCAAGAGCCAAGCGGAGCTGGGTGTGCTGAGGGTCCAGGCTCGTGTTTTTGTCGAGTTGTGTCTCCTTAACTTGCTGCAGCTTCCTCTCCACCTCCAACGAGGCGGTCTATAAGGTGTTCAACGAGTCGGCGTGCCAGTTTTCTGGGCAGACCTGCAGCCCAGAGGTGAGGATGTCAAGAAATTCAGCCCAATGCTATGCTTTACCCCTGAAAGAGAAGATTGTTTCTTACACAAAAAAATACTTCGGTGGTCGTTCGAGCCTTGTAGGCTCTTACAAGCAAAATCCCCCACTTTTGAACTCGCTTCCATCGTGCTGTTATTTTTCTTTAAGCTGTTGTATGTGCAAAGCTTGCTTCTTGATGTGAGCAAACGTGCGATACGTTGAGCAGGATCAAGTCTCCTGGAAGCCAGCGTGGCTTTGGGTTGACCACGAGACGTTGTCGGTCCGCCTCACGTGCCTAAAATTCCTCTGTTCCCCCCCCCAGAAATTCAACACATCCAACGTCACCAAGCTGTGCCCCGATGCCCAGTGCCTCTTCGCGTTCTACGGGGGAGAGACGGCGTACCACAAGTACCTCATCGTCCTCCAGTTCTTCAACGTCTTCATGTTCTTCTGGCTCGTCAACTTCGTCATCGCGCTGGGGCAGGTGACATTGGCGGGCGCCTTCGCCTCGTACTACTGGGCTTTCAAGAAACCCGACGACATGCCCGCCTTCCCCCTCTTCTCTGCCTTCGGCCGCGCGCTCCGGTACGTCCCTGGAGGAGCACCACGAGCTCCTTGGGGTTTTCTGTGTCTAACCGGAGTGGTTTTCCCAGGTACCACACCGGCTCGCTCGCCTTCGGGTCGCTCATCCTTGCCATCGTCCAAGTCATCAGGGTGATCCTGGAGTACCTGGACCACAGGCTGAAAGGTACCGAAACGGGGCTGGGAAATGAGGAGGTGGGCATGGCCGGTGGCTCTGCGGGACCGGAGCCCATGGGGGACGTCCCCCTCCTTGGAGATGCTCCCTTGAGGTGCTCCTGGAGGTGGTCGTGAGCACCCTGCTTGAGCAGGGGTTGGACCAGATGGACTGGGACGGGGACGTGGGCACCTTGAGGCTTGCAGGGGGGTCTCTGGGTTCAGCTGCTCACCCTCCCATCCCTTGGTGTTCCTCCAGCTGCAGATAACAAATTCGCCAAGTTCCTCCTCAGCTGCCTCAAGTGCTGCTTCTGGTGCCTGGAAAAATTTATCAAGTTCCTCAACAGAAACGCCTACATCATGGTAAGGGGCTGCTGGTCTTGGGCACCCAAGAGGTTGTTAACTCTGGGGGGGCTTTGGCATGCGTAGGCTGACTTTGGGAGGCTGTTGAGACCCGTGCCTCTCAATTTCATGGGAAAACGAAGCTTTTCAGCGTTTTCTAGCTGTTTTGCTGGAAAGCCTCACCATTCTGCACAGTGCTGTTCCTCACCTCTCTGCCCCCATTTCTGTGACCCCTCCTAGATTGCTGTTTACGGCACCAATTTCTGCACCTCCGCCAGGAACGCCTTCTTCCTGCTGATGAGGAACATCATCAGGTGAGGTCCTGCTCGAGTTCCCGGTGTCCAGGTCCCTCCTGCTGACAAAAAGGCAGCCAAATATCTGCTGGGAGCAGGCGCTCACCTCTCTCTCACTCCCAGGGTGGCCGTCTTGGATAAAGTCACCGATTTCCTCTTCTTCCTCGGCAAACTCCTCATCGTGGGCAGTGTTGGTAAGTATTGGCCAGCGTAAGCTTCTCCTTGGGGTATTCGCTATACCCTGAGCCTTCCCAAACCCTGTTTTTTGGGAAGAGCCTTCCCCGAACCCCCTCGTTCTGCCCAGGTTCCTGCAGAATGAGGTCCATTTGTGTGATTTTGTTTTCCAGGAGTCCTTGCCTTCTTTTTCTTCACCCATCGCATCAAGCTGGTCGAAGACACGGCGCCGTCCCTGAATTACTACTGGGTTCCCATACTGGTGAGCCTCTTTCTGCCCCGCTGGGGAATTTAGAAATCCTAAAAGAAATCCTTAGCAAGAATGCCTTAAAAATGCTGTTCCGCTGGCCGTTTCTGCAGAGCTGCTTTGTGAAGGATTATTTTCCATCCCCACTGAAACGAGCCTTTGTTTCAGCCGCTGGCGAGAAGGCGTCTTGCCATCCGGGCTGGCTCCGTCCACCCTTGCTGCAGACTCCTTTTGTTCCCTGTTCCTTTCTGTTCCACCCCCACCAGGGAATTTGGGATTCAGCACTTCTCTCCTCCTCTCCAGGTTCCCCCTAACCTCAGCGTTTCTCTTCCAGACGGTGATCGTGGGCTCCTACCTCATCGCCCACGGCTTCTTCAGCGTCTATGGCATGTGCGTGGACACCCTCTTCCTCTGCTTCTGTAAGTGTCCCCCCGCTGGGCAGCCGAACCTCCCCCCGCCCCAGAGCCATCTGGACCCCGGGGTTTGCCCCCCTGGCCTCTCCGTAGGGTTTTCTCCCACTCTTTCCTTCCCCACCTTCCACCTGCCTTCCTGCCAGCCTCTTCTCTCCCCTCTACCTGGAAGCCCACAGCCTGTCTCTGGGTCTCTCTCTGTTTCGGTGCTTTGGTTTTTGGGGAACCTAACTGCTACTAACTTCAATTTTCCTTTTTTTTCCTTTTGTTTTCCTCCCCTCCTCATGTCTCTCCTTGTTCTCCTCCTCCTCTCACCTCTGCCCTGCCCTTCCCTGGCCTCTCCCACTCTTTCCTTCCCCTCTCCCCATCCCGGCTGCTTCCTCCTGGGGTTGTGAAAAGGTGAAGATCTGGAGAGGAACGATGGATCTCCCGAGAGGCCTTACTACATGTCCCCCGAGCTGAGTGCCATCCTGCTGAAGGGGACCCTAGAGCCTTCCAAAAACACCGATAGCCAAGGCTAGGGCTGGCCCCGGGGTGGCTGCGTGGCCCCAGCAGCCTTCTCCTGCGGCCACGGTTGGTGCAGAGCTCCCAGTTGGGTGTCCTCCAGGTCCTCCTGGCTGGAGGTGTGCTGGCTTCTCCCTGCTGTACCAACCCCATCTCCCCGCCCGAAAATGAATACTCTTGTATGGAAGGAACAAATCTGGAGTTAATCTGGGCTCCTGCACAGCTGGGCACGTGTGGCCAGGAGCTGTTGAGCCATGCGGTGCCCGGTGCTGTTGTGCAGCCGGGTTTGCTCCTGGGTGGTGGAAAATTTGTGCCCCTGCTCCTCGCCCTGTGCCAAGCGGGTCAGCTCAGCCGAGGATCCCCGTGCTTGGTGGCGGACGTTTCGCTTTCGGTTCCTGCAAGGCGCTGGGTGTGAAGCAGAGCACGCCCTTCTCGTGGGTGAACCCCCCCCCTGCTGTTGTTGTAAGGAGGTTAAAAGGAGCAGCTGGTGGTGGTTGCAAACTGCTGAGGCTTTCGCTCACAGCCTCCTTTTAACAAAGATTTTGGGTCCTCCTGCTGGTGGCGCAGAGCTTGAGCCCCTAGGTGGAGGCTCTACGAGCTCTGCTTGCTCCAGAGCTGCTTTGGTCGGTGCTTTGGCTGATCTGTGGGTGAAGGAGCCGCAGGACCACGATGGCTTCGTGACGGCTGGGTCCTCTCCTTCTTTGCTCTTGATGCCCCAAGGATGAGCAAGGCTTTGGGAACGCCGTCCTCGGCGACTCCCCCTGCACCCCAACCCCGAGCAGACGCAGCGCCGTCTCCAGCAGGACGAAGGCGCAGCGGTGACGCTTGGGTTCCCGTCCCGGCGTCGTCCCTTACAAAACATCCCAGAGCTCTTCTTGCTCAGCTCTGACGCTGGTGCTTTGTGGTTTGTTTTTTTCTGTTGTTGTGGTTGTGATTTTCTCGCCAGAGCAGCTGTTTGGCGCCGAGGCCAACCGGTGTGTTCAGGGCTGGGAATGCACCTAATTACTGTGTGCGCGTCGCGTGTTGGCGAGGGCGTAGGGTGCTGGGCCAGCAATGCTGAGCAAAATCCCTTTGTGCTCGCGGCCGGAGCAATTCGGGACGCAGAAGGAGCAAAAATCACTTTGTGCTTGTGGCCCAAGCAATTCGGGACACGGGAGGAGCAGGAGCAGGGAGGGCGTTGGAGGGAGCACTCCAGGGTGACCTCTCCTCGCAGCTCCTTCCTGCAGCACTGTTAAATTTTCCCAAGGGAAAAAACAAACAAACAAACAAAAAAAAAAACAACAGACCTTTGCATTCTTCCAAGCAACAATGAGGAAGTTTTACAGAGCACAGCACTCCCTTTAAAACAAGGAGCAGCTGTGACGGTTCGCACGTCAGGAGCCCTTAGGTGCAGCAGAGGGAAAGTCCCCTCTCCCCACGATGAGCTCAAAGACCTTTATTGCCACGGGCACGCCCCAAAGGAATATTCCTTAGCCGGGTGGCTCAGCTCTCCTCTGCCACCTCGCTGCCTTTGAGCTCCGTGCCCCGGCCGTGCCAACCCCTGTCTGTGGCCCCCGCTGCTGCGCGGGGGGGTTTCTCGTTGCAGTGGAAGACCTGGAGCGAAACGATGGCTCGGCCGAGAAGCCGTACTTCATGTCTCCCGACCTGAAGAAGCTCCTGAAGAAGAAGAACAAGGGCCAGCCGGAGGCGTAGAGCCCGCCGCGTCCTCCCCGCTCCTCCGTTTTTTTCCCTTTCCCGTGCCGGGAGCAAGGTTGCGGGGTTGCACCCGGCGCTCAGCACTGCTTGTCCCAGGAGAAAATGCTGTCTCGATGCACCCAAACCACCAGCAAGGCTCGGCGCAGAGCAGCGGGGAAGGGCTCCTTGCCGAGAGGACTGGGGGATCGTTAACAATCGGGCATTAATTGTCAGGGCTGCAGAACTCAGCACGGCTCAGCCCCTGCCCGTCCCACGTTGGGATGTTTCTGGCCAGGACCTGCTGGCGTTGATAAAAGCAGCGTGGGACCGGCTCTGGCACGAGCACAAGGCTAAGTCCGGTTTTTAGGGGCATTAAGCCAACAGCAAAATGAATTTTAAACTAAATGAGGAATCCGATGATGCTGTCACGTTCAGGGCAGCTGCGCTTGGTGGCCTCGTAGCACCTGGACAAAACCAGGCATTGCAGTGACCACCGAGCCAAGCAGCTGCCCTGCTGGTGGCTTTAGGCAGCTCTCTGGCTTGCAGCCCCCCCAAAATATTTGGTTGAAATTGTTGGTTCCCACCCGGAGAGCCGGAATGTGCAGAAACAGCCTCGCTTCTCTTGCTGCCTTTCGAAGACGCTTTTAGGGTTCTGCTTTGGGGCTTTGGTGGGTGCAGATTAGAGAAGTAATCACTTAATGAATAAGCTCGTGATTGCTCCACGTGTGAAGGTGGAAGGAAATCCCGGGTTGAAGGTGCTCAGCTATCCGAGGGGGCCACGAACAGACAGGCGTTATTTTAATAATAACTCTGGGCAGTTATTTCATCGCACTGAAAGGGCTGACAGCTTCCACCCCATCCTCGGAACAAATCCTGCATTATGTTTCCCAAAACGTGGCAGCAAAGTGTCCCTAAGACACCAACAAATTTAGCTAGTGGTGCTTTGCCTGCGTGATGATTTAGGAAGACCCCCCCCACCTGTGGGCATGGTAAAGGAGTAGTGTGTGTGTGTATATGTATATATACATATATATCTTTTTTTTTTTTTTTAGGTTTACATTAGGTAATTTTAAGCAAACCAAATGCCAAACAAGGTTGCCTTACGTCCTGAGACGCCACGGGGTTTTCTGGACTTTTAGCTAGCTGCTTTTTCTAATAGGAAGGTGCACACCTCTAGCAGCTTCCATCAGAAAAAAAAGAGGGAGATTTTTGAGAAATAGACTGAAGGAGGTTAAATATCGCTGCCTCAGAGCATTAAAACACAAATAAAATACCGAAGCTTCCTTTGAGCAGATCACTGGAGCTACACGGCCCTGCTGTTGTGAACGGGGAACTGCAGGATCCACGTGTGCCAATTTCGAGGAGGCTTCGCCCAGGTGTGGTCACCTCCACAGATTTGATCTGATTGCGCTTTATTCTGCTTTAAAATAAATTTGCTGGGGTGTGAAGTGGAGAACTTAAGCAGTTCCCAAAGCACAGGGCAGGCAGCAGGAGCTTTGTGGGGTTGCAGGCACTTCCTTCTCTTAACAATTGCAAAACTTCTTTATTACAAGGGTTTAAATTTGGTTAGCCGTGTGTAACTGTAACTCGTGCTCAAGGGTATATTCTGCTTCTTTTATACGTATTTCTCAGTAATCTTAAGATCCCTGTAGTATTTTTGTAAGATACAAGAGATGTTTTCTATTTGCACTATTAACTGCTTCGGGGGTTTCTATATTTTTGGTTTTAGCCGTTTCCCGGTGGTTTCAGTTCTCCAGCTGTTGCTGCGATCCCTTCCCGTACTGCTTCAGGGACGGGTGTTGAAACAGGCATGTGCTGAGGTGATGCTAACTTGGGGGCAAAGATTTTTTTTTAAAAAAAATAAGGCATTAAAGAGGAGAATCCTCCTCTCAGTTCAGGATAGGCGGTCAGTAGGTAAGTGGGAGCAATCATAGGAATGCATTAATTTTACAGCTGCAGTAGCAGCCATGAGGAAATTCTTTCTGGGGCATGATTCTGGTCCTGAATTATTATTTTTTTTTCCCCTTTCCTCTGGCATCCTTGTATAGGTTTTGAGTTGTGTTTTTCCTTTTTTTTTTTTCTTTCTTTTTTCTGTTTGAAGTTTCTGTATAGAGGGCAAGTTCACTGCTTGCACCTAGGTGTCAGCTGTTAACTCTTCATGCTTTGGTTTTGGAAATGCTGTCCAAAGTAACAGGACCACCAGTAACTGACATTTATTTGCATCGACATACCCCACAGATCGTTAGGTCTGAAAATACGAAGGTTGAGAAAGGACTGTTAATGTAAGAAAAGGTGCTCTTCGCTTGGGACATGGGGCTGGCTCCGCTGTGTCGTGTAAATTTGGGATTCAAGGGGCAGAATTAGGGGATCCTGTTTATTTCCTGCTGAGGAAATGGTATTCACGCCGCAGCAGGGTTTTAGCATCCAGAAAGGCTTCGCTCGATGACTTCCACCATTTCTGCAAGCACAGGCTGATGCCTGCACCTGGGAGTGCACCTCCTGTGCCTAAGCCACGTATTTAAAAACATTTTTAGGAATAATTGCGCTTGCGAGATGCTCCTTCTGCCCCTGCCATCCACGCATGCTCCTTGTTATTCCCCAAATCATCCCAGGGCCCTGCTTGAAAGCTGCAGGGCTGATGTTTTACACTCCCCTTCCTTTTCCACGTGTTTCTCCGAGGCATTAATTACAGCTGCTGTGCACCGGGGCCCCTCTGCGAGCACACACCTCCAGCTGGAGCGTACGCGCGCGTTTCCGATGTCACCTGCGGCGGTTGCGTTGATGTCAGCATTCCAACCAAAAATAAAGTGCCTATTTGGACCTCACTCCCACCACGCGGCTCATTTGGGGCTCTGACGTGATGGCGAAAATTTCGTCGACTCAGAGAGGGGCTGAGGGTGGAAGGGACCTCGGGGCACCCCCGTGTCCAAGCCCTTGCTCCGCCAGGCCTCTGCTCAGAAGTGGTACGATCGGTACATTCGCCTCACTCCAATTCTGTAAAATCACAGAATCACAGAATTTCTAGGTCGGAAGAGACCTCAAGATCATCGAGTCCAACCTCTGACCTAATGCTAACAGTCCCCACTAAACCATATCCCTAAGCTCTACATCTAAACGTCTTTTAAAGACTTCCAGGGATGGTGACTCCACCACTTCCCCGGGCAGCCTGTGCCAATGCCTCACAACCCTTTCGGTAAAGAAGTTCTTCCTAACATCTAACCTAAAACTCCCCTGGCGCAACTTTAGCCCATTCCCCCTCGTCCTGTCACCAGGCACGTGGGAGAACAGGCCAACCCCCACCTCGCTACAGCCTCCTTTAAGGTACCTGTAGAGAGCAATAAGGTCACCCCTGAGCCTCCTCTTCTCCAGGCTGAACAAGCCCAGCTCCCTCAGCCGCTCCTCGTAGGACTTGTTCTCCAGGCCCCTCACCAGCTTCGTCGCCCTTCTCTGGACCTGCTCAAGCACCTCGATGTCCTTCTTGTAGTGAGGGGCCCAGAACTGAACACAGCACTCGAGGTGCGGCGTCACCAGAGCCGAGTCCAGGGGGACGATCACCTCCCTAGCCCTGCTGGCCACACTGTTTCTGATACAAGCCAGGATGCTGTTGGCCTTCCTGGCCACCAGAGCACACTGCTGGCTCATATTCAGCCGACTGTCCACCATCACTCCCAGGTCCTTCTCTGCCTGGCAGCTCTCCAACCACTCATCTCCCAGCCTGTAGCTCTGCTTGGGGTTGTTGTGCCCCTGGTGCAGGACCCGGCACTTGGCCTTGTTGAACTTCATGCAGTTGGGCCTCAGCCCATGGGTGCAGCCTATCCAGATCGGCTTTTCAAAGGGGCAAAGCCTGCACCTTTTTCGGGAAAGAGGTCTGGCAAAAGCTGAGTGATGGGAAAGCAGGAAACACGCCCGGCCTCCAAGCTGGGCCCCACTGGTTCAAGGCATTAACACCAAGCACCAGCTTCAATCGGGTGCCTTGGGGAGGTTGTGCAGGGCACAGGGCCCTCTACTGAGCAGGCAGGCTGCAAAAAAGCAGTTTTGGGGATGAGTGATCACGCTGCCTGACATACCGGGTTATATTTCCCCCATGAACAGGCAGCTGTCTCCTGAGGGTTCGCTCCTCTACAGCACAGATTGATTGAAAAGCAGTTTCTGCAAAAAAAAGGCACCAGCCCGCAGCGCTTTGCCTGCCTTCTGCCCCAGGAAATGGAACAGCTGGAGAAAACACCGAGTAGGACTGTGTGGGGAACAGAAACTGCTGGCTTTCATCCCAAAAATGGTTAAAAAAAAAAGGAAATAAGGGTAAAGGGTTAAAAAAGGGTAAAGGGTTAAAAAGGGTAAAGGGATAAAAAGGGATAAGGGTAAAAAAAAAGGTAAAGGGTAAAACGTAAAGGGTAAAAAAAAGGTAAAGGCTTAAAAAAATGGTAAAGGGTAAAAAAAAATATGGTAAAGGGTTAAAAAAGGGTAAAGGGTAAAAAAAGGTAAAGAGTAAAAAAAAAAGGTAAAGGGTAAAAAAAAAGTGTAAAGGGTAATAAAAAGGTAAAGGGTAAAAAAAAAAGGGTAAAGGGTAAAAAAAAAAGCGTAAATGTTTTAGAAAAAGGGTAAAGTGTAAAAAAAGGGTAAAGGGTAAAAAAAAAGGTAAAGGGTTAAAAAAAGGGTAAAGGGTAAAAAATGGGTAAAGGGTTAAAAAAGGTAAAGGGTAAAAAAAAAAAAAGAAGGTAAAGGGTAAAAAAAAAGTGTAAAGGGTAATAAAAAGGTAGAGGGTAATAAAAAGGTAAAGGGTAAAAAAAGGGTAAAGGGTTAAAAAGGCTAAAGGGTAAAAAGTGTGAAGGGTAATAAAAAGGTAAAGGGTAAAAAAAGGGTAAAGGGTAAAAAAAAAAGGTAAAGGGTAAAAAAAGGGTAAGGGGTAAAAAAAAAAGTAAAGGGTTAAAAAGGGTAAAAAAAGGGTAAAGGGTTAAAAAAGGGTAAAGGGTAAAAAAAAGGGTAAAGCTTGCTCAAGCACACTCAACTTTCTGCTTCCTATTTTCAGAGTCTGGGGCTTGCTTTTTTTTTTTTTTTTTTTTTTTTTTTTTTGACTGTCACAAGCTGTTGCCCAAGAATCCCGTGAGCCCACGTGCTGGGTCTGGCTGGGATGGAGTTAAAATCCCTGCAGCAGCCCATGCAGCACTGGTGTCCCAGCAGCCTTCTGGCACAGCACCAGGACCCCCTCCAAGCCCCCAAAAACCAGCAGGCTGGGGGTGGGCAAGTGATGGGCAGGGGACATCACCAGGGCAGCTGAGCTAAGCCCAACAAAGGATAAAAAAGGTGGGAAAGGGGAAATGGGGTCTGCAATTCCCCCTGCTGGGGCTGTTCATGTCCTGTTGGCGTTTGTGGACCTGAGGATTTTTTTTTTTTTTCTGGCTCTGAGAGTTTTTTTTTTTTTTCTGGCAAGGAACCGTAATTTTTATGTGTCCATCACAGATATGATCTTCTCTTCTTGTAGCCCAGGTCGTAGGCACGGACTAAGCTGGAAATTTGCGTGAGGGTGAGTGGATGCCCCTGTGGGCCACGAGTTGGGGGATTTTGTTAATCCGTTTTGCCTGGTGGCATGCTGGGGTAGGGGAGGAAAGAGGAGGAGTGGGTACAGGCTGTTTTGTGGATTGTCACATTTCTGTCCCTTCTCCTTGGTCTAAGCCCCATGCCCTTGGCTTGGCATGGCAAATGGAATCATAGAATCCTAGAATCATAGAATATCCTGAGTTGGAAGGGACCCTTAAGGATCATTAAGTCCATCTCTTGACACCGCACAGGTCTACCCAAAAGTTCAGACCATGTGACTAAGTGCACAGTCCAATCTCTTCTTAAATTCAGACAGCCTCGGTGCAGTGACCGCTTCCCTGGGGAGCCTGTTCCAGTGTGCAACCACCCTCTCTGTGAAGAACCTCCTCCTGATGTCAAGCCTAAATTTCCCCTGCCTCAGCTTAACCCCGTTCCCGCGGGTCCCGTCACTGGTGTTAATGGAGAAAAGGTCTCCTGCCTCTCGACACCCCCTTACGAGGAAGTTGTAGACTGCGATGAGGTCTCCCCTCAGCCTCCTCTTCTCCAGGCTGAACAGGCCCAGTGCCCTCAGCCGTTCCTCGTACGTCTTCCCCTCCAGGCCTTTCACCATCTTCGTAGCCCTCCTCTGGACACTCCCCAACAGTTTCATGTCCTTTTTATACTGTGGTGCCCAGAACTGCACACAGTACTCGAGGTGAGGCCGCACCAGCGCAGAGTAGAGCGGGACAATCACCTCCCTTGGCCTACAAGTCTAAACCTCGATAGTGCTGAACCTCGACAGGGATGAGGATTGTGTGTATGGGGATCTGCCAGGTATTTAGAGCACGTGCCAGGCAGGGGCAGTTCTAGCCTGGAAGGAGACAAGGCGCAGAGTCCTGCTGTGGGGGGGGTTGTGTAAAGGCTCCCCAAGGGACTTCAGGTCAAAAATAGTATATTTATAGACTGCAGGGCAAAAGCACAAAGGCTTTTGTTGGGAGCACTTTGTGATGGAAGAAATTGGCTATATATATATTTAAAAAAATATATATATATATTTTTATATTATTTTTTATATATTTTTATATTATTTTATATATATATATAATATATATATTTTTAAAAAATATATATATATTGGCTATATATATATTTTTTTCCTCATAATATATATATATATATATTATTATATATATATAATAAATAATATATATAATAAATAAATATATGTATATAAATAAATATATAAATATTTATATAAATATATATATAAATAAATATATTTATATATAATAAATAAATATATATAATATAATATATATATATAATATATATATATATATATATTTAGGATCATAATTAGGTTGATTGTTTGCATATACCTGAACAGTGAAGAATTTCCTCATGTCTTAACTAAATCTATACTCTTTTAGTTTAAGACCATTCTTCCTTTTCCTATCTGCATCTACCTGAGTAAAGTGTCCTTTTCCATCCTTTTTTTTTTTATAAGCCCCCTTTTAACTATTTGAAGACCGCGATGAGGTCTCCCTGGAGCCTTCTCTTGTCCAGGCTGAACATCCCCATAGTTGATCATCCCATCATAGTTGGGGTGCTCCAGGCCTCTGATTGTCTTTGTGGCCCTTTTCTGATCTTGCTTTATCAGGTCCAAATCTTTCTTGTGGGAAAAACTTAGTGGCATGGTTTAGTGGTGGATTTTGGCACTAGTTTGAATGATCTTAGAGGTCTCTTCCAACCCGAATGATTCTAGAGCGTTGTGGTTCCATTAAATGAAATTAAAGACAGAAATAATTTTACCTCCACCAAAATCAATGATGTCTCCCAACAATTTAAGAAAAAGCTGGGCATTTTCATCATTAATTTGTGTTCCGAGGCTCGGAACGACGGATCTTACGTTCTGATGGTTCCTGATACCTTAATGGTTCCTGGAATACCTTAAAATGACCCAATTTATCCTCCCTTTAATCAACTTTCTTCCAAAAAAACATTCCTTCTCTGTCCCATGCTGATGGGACAGTTGACCCTCAAAGTCCGGACCCAACACCTCCTGGTGCTACAGTAATAGCACCGACCCTTCCAAAATCGTACCCATCGTTAACCCCCCAAAAATTGGGAAACTAAAAAGGGGAGGGGGATAAAACACGGCGTCTCCCACCTGAACCACAGGAGCTACTTCTGCCTCCTCTCCCACCATGAACCTAATTTTAATGCTGTTCACCGTTTTAATGATGAACGCTGAATTCCTCAGACACCGGTGCATAACCACGATGATACCCCAAAATTTACGTGAAATCACCTGTTAATGTTTTTGGCAGCTGGTGGGAGTGGGGACCCCCCAAAACATCGGGCAGCAGAGGCAAAGCTCCAGTTGTCTACTGGTAAAACTGTCCACACTGCTGAATCCCATTACTTTTTAGGACTAAAAGGGGCAATTTTGGCCTGACAGGATGGGTTTTTGGCAGATAGGGGTAATTTGGGGGTCTACCTCTCTGAATAAGCCCCCCCCCGATTACCAAATAGTAACGTGGCCAATACCTCTCAATAGAGAGTGGGGATTATTGATGACTGAAAACGAAATAATTACTGAGTGTCCTGGTTTCAGTTAGAACAGAGTTAATTTTTTTTTTCTGGTGGAATGCTGTGTTTTGGGTTGGGATGAGCAGAGTGCTGATAACACCCCGATGTTTGAATTGTTTTAATAGTGTTGTAACGAAGCCAAGGACATCTCAGCTTCTTGCTCTGTCCTGCCAACGGGCAGGCTGGGGGTGCAGCAAGAGCTGGGAGGGGACAGAGCCAGGACAGGGGACCCAAACTGGCCCCAAGGGGGTATTCCACACCATATGGGGTCGTGCAAAAAAATATATAGGGGGGGCTAGTTGGGGGGTGGGGGCCAGGCTGCTCGGGGTTAGGGTGGGCATCGGTCAGCGGGTGGTGAGCAATTGCATTGTGCATCACTTGTTTGTACACAGTATTAGTAGTGGTACTATTATCATCATTTTGTTATTACTATTTTTATTATTATTTTTATTATTATTTTTATTATTTTTATTATTATTTTATTATTATTATTAGTTTTATTATTATTATTTATTATTTTTATTATCATTTTTATTATTATTTATTATTACTTTTATTATTATTATTTTTATTTTTATTATTATTTTTATTTTTTATTATTTATTATTATTTATTATTATTTATTATTATTTTTATTATTTTCATTATCATTTTTATTATTATTTTTTATTTTCATTATTATTTTTATTTTTCATTATTTTATTATTATTTTTTATTATTTTTATTATTATTATTATTTATTATTATTATTATTATTATTATTATTATTATTATTATTATTATTATTATTATTATTATTATTATTATTATTATTATTATTATTATTATTATTATTATTGCTATTATTATTTTCCCGTCTCACTAAACTGCCTTTATCTCAACTCCCGGGCTTCACTTTCCATTTCTCTCCCCCGTCCTTCCAGTTGCAGAAATTTCCTCTGGATGGCAGCATTTGACACCAAAGATGGTTTTATGTTCGCATCTTCAACGCCTCGCACCCAGCTTCAGCCTCAGTGGTGGCCGGTTGGGGGAAATTCTCCCCATCAAAGCTTTATGACAAACCATCAAACCCTCAATTTTCTTTGCTCCCTGGCTAAGCCGGGACTTGTTAGGCCAGAGCTCTGTACACCCCCGGTTATTATGGCACTGGTGGTCTCTAATCCCAACTGGGGAGGCACTGGGATGGCACTGGTGGTCTCTAGACCCAACTGGGGAGGCACTGGGACGGCACTGGTGGTCTCTAGACCCAACTGGGGAGGCACTGGGATGGCACTGGTGGTCTCTAATCCCAACTGGGGAGGCACTGGGATGGTACTGGTGGTCTCTAGACCCAACTGGGGAGGCACCGGGACTGCACTGGTGGTCTCTAATCCCAACTGGGGAGGCACTGGGATGGCACTGGTGGTCTCTAATCCCAACTGGGGAGGCACTGGGATGGCACTGGTGGTCTCTAATCCCAACTGGGGAGGCACTGGGACGGCACTGGTGGTCTCTAGACCCAACTGGGGAGGCACTGGGACGGCACTGGTGGTCTCTAGACCCAACTGGGGAGGCACTGGGATGGCACTGGTGGTCTCTAATCCCAACTGGGGAGGCACTGGGATGGTACTGGTGGTCTCTAGACCCAACTGGGGAGGCACCGGGACTGCACTGGTGGTCTCTAATCCCAACTGGGGAGGCACTGGGATGGCACTGGTGGTCTCTAATCCCAACTGGGGAGGCACTGGGATGGCACTGGTGGTCTCTAATCCCAACTGGGGAGGCACTGGGACGGCACTGGTGGTCTCTAGACCCAACTGGGGAGGCACTGGGATGGCACTGGTGGTCTCTAGACCCAACTGGGGAGGCACTGGGATGGCACTGGTGGTCTCTAATCCCAACTGGGGAGGCACTGGGACAGCACTGGTGGTCTCTAATCCCAACTGGGGAGGCACTGGGATGGCACTTGTGGTCTCTAATCCCAACTGGGGAGGCACTGGGATGGCACTGGTGGTCTCTAATCCCAACTGGGGAGGCACTGGGACAGCACTGGTGGTCTCTAATCCCAACTGGGGAGGCACTGGGATGGCACTGGTGGTCTCTAATCCCAACTGGGGAGGCACTGGGACGGCACTGGTGGTCTCTAATCCCAACTGGGGAGGCACTGGGAACGTTCTAGGAGGCTCTAGAAAGCACTGGGGTGGGACTGGAAGCACTGGGAATGGCTGTAGACAGCACCGAGGCATACTGGGAGGGAACTGGTGGTCTCTAGACCCAACTGGGGAGGCACTGGGACGGCACTGGTGGTCTCTAGACCCAACTGGAGAGGCACTGGGACGGCACTGGTGGTCTCTAATCCCAACTGGGGAGGCACTGGGACGGCACTGGTGGTCTCTAATCCCAACTGGGGAGGCACTGGGACGGCACTGGGGGTCTCTAATCCCAACTGGGGAGGCATTGGGATGGCACTGGTGGTCTCTAATCCCAACTGGGGAGGCACTGGGATGGCACTGGTGGTCTCTAATCCCAACTGGGGAGGCACTGGGATGGCACTGGTGGTCTCTAATCCCAACTGGGGAGGAACTGGGAATGATCTAGGAGGCTCTAGACAGCACTGGGGCGGGACTGGAAGCACTGGGAATGGCTGTAGACAGCACCGAGGCATACTGGGAGGGAACTGGTGGGCTCCAGACCCAACTGGGGAGGCACTGGGAATGATCTGGGAGGCTCTAGACAGCACTGGGGTGGGACTGGGAGCACTGGGAATGGCTGTAGACAGCACCGAGGCATACTGGGAGGGAACTGGTGGTCTCCAGACCCAACTGGGTGGGCACTGGGAATGTTCCAGTAGGCTCTAGAGACCACTGGGAGGTTGTAGACAGCGTGGGGATGTTACTTAGGGGGGTCTGGACAGCACTGGTGGGAACTGGGATGGTATTGGGGGGCACTGGGAAGCTTCAGCCAGTACTGGGAGGGACGTGGGGGGGTCTCTAGACAGTACTGGGAGGCACTGGGAGCATTCTAGGAGGGTCTACAGAGCATTTTTTGGGGGGGGACTGAGTGTTTTTGGGGCTCTGGGCAGCACTGGGAGGCACCAAGACAACACTGGAAGGCTCTGGGCAGTACTGGGGGGCACTGGAACGATACTGGGAGGCTCTGCGCAGAACTGGGGCATACTGGGAGGGTCTCCTGTGGCTCTGGGGAGCAACACAGAGGAATTTTGGTGCAATCCCCCCCCCATTTGCACCACGGACAGCCCCCAGGGTCCCGACCCCCCCCCCCCATGCATTGCACCAGGGAGCACCCCCCAATTGCTTCCCCCCCCCGGTGCTCCCCCCCCACGCATTTCACTCGATCCCCCCCCAGTGCTGCCCCCAATTCATTGCACGCGACCCCTCCCCTTATTCTCCCCCCCTCGTGCATTGCCTCCCCCCGTGCACAGCCCCCCGGTGCCCCCCCCGTGCATTGACCCCCGGTTCTTCCCCCCCGTGCCCTCCCCCCCCATGTATTATCCCCCGGCGCCCCCCCCCCCGTGCATTGCCCCCCGGTTCTCCCTCCCGGGTGCTGCCCCCTGGTGCCCCCCCCCCCCCCAATGCATTGCCCCCCGATGCCCCCCCCCCCCGTGTATTGCCCCCCGGTGCCCCCCACCGGTCCCCTCCTCTGGTTCTCCCCCGCCCGGTGCAGCCCCCTGGTGCCCCCCCCCAATGCATTGCCCCCCGATTCTCCCCACCCCCCCGGTGCCCCCCCTCCCCCCGTGTATTGCCCCCCGATTCTCCCCCCCCGGTGCTGCCCCCCCCGTGCATTGCCCCCCTGTTCTCCCCCATCCCCCGGTGCCCCCCCCATGTATTAAACCCCGGTTCTCCCCCCCCCCCCCCCATGTATTGCCCCCCGCTTCTCCCCACTCCCCCGGTGCCCCCCCCCCCCGGTTCTCCCCCCCCGTGTATTATCCCCCGGCGCCCTCCCCCCCGGTGTATTGCCCCCCGATGCCCCCCCCCAGTTCTCCCCCCCCCGTGTATTGCCCCCCGGTGCCCCCCCACTCCCCGTGTATTGCCCCCCGGTTCTCCCCCCCCCGGTGCTGCCCCCTGGTGCCCCCCCCCAATGCATTGCCCCCCGGTGCCCCCCCCATGTATTGCCCCCCGGTTCTCCCCCATCCCCCGGTGCCCCCCCCATGTATTAAACCCCGGTTCTCCCCCCCCCCCCCCAATGCATTGCCCCCCGGTTCTCCCCCCCCGGTTCAGCCCCTCGGTGCCCCCTCCTCATGCACAGCCCCGCGGTCCCCCCCCGGTCCCCCCCCCCCGCTTCCCCCCCCCCCCTGCTTCCCCCCCCCCCCCCTTCCCCTCCCCTCCCCGGTTTGCCCCCGCCCCTTCCCGTGACGTCACGGCGCGGAGCGCGCGGGGCGCGGCGGTTGGCGGCGGGGGGCGGGGCCGCGTGCGCCGTGACGTCAGGCGCAGCGCGGTGAGGTCAGTGCGGCGCCGCTGCCGGACCCGCTGCCCCTCGGTGCCCGGCGTCTCCCCCCCCCCCCTTCCTCCTCCTCCTCCTCCTCTTCCTCCTCCTCCTCCTCCTCCTCCTCCCTCGGCGGAGGGCGGCGACGCCTCCCGGGCCCCGCGGGACCCGGCCCCGGCGGGAGGGCGGCTCGCCAGGCCCGGCGAGGCCCTGCCCGGCCCCGCCCGCGGCCGCCGCCGCCTCAGGTAAGAGCCGGGCCCGCTGCGATGCGGCGGAGCCCGCGGCGCTGTGAGGGGCGGAGGTGGCGGTGAGGGGAAGGGGTTACGGTATTCACCATCGCCGCTTACGTCGCCCTGCCAGCGTAACCCGCATTGCGTAATGCGGCCGCTGCGTCAGGGAGGCCTACGTAAACTGCGGCGGAGGCTGAGGCCTGCTGCGCAAACGGCGTAAAGGGGGCGGCGGGGGCCGCGCGCGCGCCGTGCGCCAGCGGCGTAGCGGGGCCGGGGCGCCCTGCGCCGTTGGCGTAGCGCTGGTCACGCGCCGGCTGCGTAGGCTGCGCAGCGGACGGGCGGGCGGCGGCATTCTGGACGCCCTGCGCACTTTGCGCAAGCGGCGGCCTGGCGGTGGCGGGGGCGCTGCGCCGCGCCCGGGGGAGGAGTTACGGGGCTGGGGGGGAGGGGAGGGGAGCGGCGTCTCCGGGGCCGAGCCGCGGGCGGGCGGGGGCGCTCGGCGCTCTCCCGCCCCCCCCTTTTCCCCGCTCTCTCCGGTTACGCCACTTGCGTAAGTCCGGCCTCCCCCGTGTGGGGCGCTGCGCATTTTGCGTACGGGGTGCGCGCGGCCCCCCCCCCCCCCCCCTCCCATTTACCCTCGTTCATCCCGCTACGCCGTTGGCGTACGGCGGGCGCCGCGGGCTGCGCCGTTGGCGGGCCGGTGCGCAGAGTGCGGGCGCGGGGCGGGGCGGAGCGCGGGGCACTTCCTGCCGCCGCCATTTTGTCAGCGGACGGCCGGAGGAAGCGGCGGCTGAGGCGCGGCGCGGCCCGCGGTGAGTGGCGCCGCCGTCGCCTCCCCCCCAAGCCCCTTCCCGACCCTCCCCCCGTCGTCCCGGGGTCGTTTCGGGGCTTCTTCCATCTCCCCAGGGGGCTCCCCGGGGCCGGTGCTAGGCCGCGGAGCCGCGCCCGGCCTGCTTAGGCCCGGGGCAGGCCCGGCCGGGGCCGCCGCGCCCTTGGGGCCGGCCGGGCCCGGGTGGGCCCCGGTGGGAGCGGGAGGAGCGGGCCCGGGGCGCTTTGGAGCCGTTTGGGCCCCGTTCTGAGGTAACCCGCCTGGAGCCGGGGGTTGGAGGTGCGCTGTTTTTGTTTACGTTGGGGTTTAAGCCTTTTTCTCTCTCTTTTTTAAATTTTTTTTAAATTTTTATTTTCCTAGGAGGTAGGACTCGCGAAACGGGCGCGGGAGCTGGAGGGAGAGGGGTTGGGGGTGAGGCCCTGCCGCCCCCCACCCTGCGTCTTGTCAGGGAGACCCCCGGTGCTGTGGGGAAGGGGCACCGGGACTGGCCTCAGCGCTCATCCCCTGGGGTTTTGGGGGAAAAAAGGTGGATTTTGGGGGCCTGAAGTGTGTGTATGGCCTCAGGGAAAAACCGCGGTGTGTTTACGGCACTGAGACCTCGGTGAAAACGGGCACACAGGGGCTGTTTGTCAGAGCCAGGCCACTCTCACCTTCACTACGAGCACACTGTCCCGTCCCCGGGTGCTCCCGTGTTGTTTTCCTCGAGCGTTTTCTTTTATGAGTGTATTTTTCAACTTAAAAAGCTGAAGCTTCCTGCAAACCGCTCTCCTCAGCAGAAGTTTCCCCGAGGAAACTCTCGAGGCTGTGTTGCTGCTTGGATTTACCCCACGTGCTGTGGGAAGGAGTTTGTGGCATGGTTGGAAAGGCGCAGGGAGCGCTGTCGCTGGTGGGTTTTTGCCTGAAACACGTTGTTATTAGCGGGACAGAAAAAATTAATCAGACAAATGTGGTGTTAGTAACGAACCGGGGGCTCTGCCGGGCGGCAAGGACTGTAGCTGGGCTCTTTTGCTGGGCTTCAGTTGCTCCTGCTGGTTGTGTGCCCACAAATGCGTTGTCCCCTGGATCTGGGGGTGATTTGAGTGACTTAAAATGCTTGTCATAGTTCTTAGAAACTTGGTTTTACTGATTTATGACGTGCTGGTTTCAGATTAAACCTAAAACGCTCCGCTTCGGGGTCTCAGTCTGAGGTTGGGTTAGTTTGCTTGCCTGAATCCAGCAAAACTGCTTTAGGTGAAGCAGAGATTGAAGGTTAAACTTCCTTGCAAACACTTGAAGCTGCTGTTGCTTTCGTTCATCAGTAATTTACTCAGCGGGACTGCTGTGAGTGGATGTTTGCAGAGATTAATACAACCTAAATTCACATCTGTACGGGTTTCTAGCGTTAAACTTGATGCTGGGTAAACTAAAGGTCACCCGAAGCTGTTTTCTGGGATGAGGCGAGGGCCCTTTAATGTTGTAAAGCACCAGGTAACGAAAAATTAAATAAATAAATTCAGAATTCTCCACACCTCTCCCTCTGAACTTGGTGAACCGCGCTCGGCGACAGCGGCTGTAAATAAATGCGCTGCAAAAGCACCTGCGTGGGGCCGGCCGTTCCCACACGGCTTCTAATCTTTGCACCTTGGCAAAAGCAGGGATTACTCATTTTAGAAGGAGTAAAAACACAGCGTTGAGCAGGTGAAACGTGACTTTCCTGATTTTTTTTATTATCCTTTCCTCCCCCCCCCGCCAAACCGCGTTAATTACCTGAGCGGAATAACTGTCGCTGCCGTATTATCTGATGATCCTGCAGTGAATGGGACCCAAACGGAGGTGACCAGCTATTAGCTAAATGAGCCTTGGCAGCCCAGCCCTCGTTAGCGTAAACGCCGGCCGTGTTTGGAAGAGGGAAACGTGGTTTGGGGGGGGAGCCCCGTGGGCAGGAGGGGGTCTTAGGGCTGTGCTGTGCCTGTTACCACCCTCCTGCTCCGTTTTCCACGCTCGGGCAGCTTCGGTCGAGGCGATCGGCCGCCCTCGCTACGGTTCCTGGCTGTTGGGAACAATTTCTCCTGCTCGTTGTTGCTGCTGGATGCCTTCCCTGAGTGAAGCAGCCCGGCTCTTCGGCACGTGGGTTGTTGGTGGACGTCGCCTGCCTGCTGGAGAAGGGCTCGGAGGTGAGGAGGTGTCTCGTTTTAGGGGTTTGGATCCCCAAAAAAGCATCTGCTTCTCTTTCCTCGAACTCCTGCCTGTGCAGGCAGTACCTTGCAGTCCAGCGGGGCAGAGGGAAGGGATTTCTGGTGCTGCTGGAGGAAAATTCCCAGTCCGTGGGCTGTCTGAATCCTCTGTGACGTGTGGATTCCCAAGGCTTGGGAGAAGTGCCGGCCGTGGGGCTTGGTCTGCTGCGATCCTTTGTGCTCCAAGGGTGCTGAGCATCAGCTCGGAAGCAGGGCTGAGCTTGCAGCACAGACTTTGGGTCTGCTGTTGGTCGTTTGGAAGCAGAATATTGAAATAATTCGGGGAGTAAACTCAGCTCGTCGGGGATGGAGAAGGCCTGGCTGCGGAGCGGTGCTGTTCCTGCTCTGGGAGCTGAGTGTGGATAATCCCCAGAGACAGAAAAAGGGCCCTGGGCTCCGTGTCTCTGCCGTGCCAGGTCAGCAGCTCGGTGGTGTGGACGATTTTACTGCCGTCAGCTTCTGCTTCAGCCTTCCTGAGCGAGCTGGGGCGCCTCGGGGTCAGCAGCAACATTCGTGGTCCTCAACTCTGTGCTCAGCTTCTGGTTTACGACTGCTTCACAGCCTTTGGTGCTTATTGACCAGCTCGGAGTGGCCAAAACATGTTACTGGATGGCTCAGGAGAGCTCTGAAGGACTCCGCAGCCTCTTCACAGGTTGAGGAGGATCTTTGGGGTTTGGTTTCTGCGCAGAGACCCGAGGGTCACTTGGGGCCACGACCTGAAGCGAAGATTCAGCGCTGCTGTACCGGTCCAGGCAGCGGTGCCCGGTGACTTGTTGCTTCTGCTGACTTCAGTGGTGTTTAGGGAAATGGCAGAGAGCTTCCATGGGTGTCCAAAAACCTTCTGGGGGTGCCCAAAATCAGCCTCGTGCACCCCGCTGCCACCACCCAAAGGATTAGGAGCGCGCTGCCTACCACGGGCTCGCTGGCTTCGTGTCCCTGCCGTGCAGCAGGCAGGTAAACTGAGGCCGTGCGGGTGCTGGAACGAGGCAAAACCTCACAGCGAGACCACGAAATACCCAGCTGGGAACTGGGTAGGAGGACCTGAAACCACAGAGCCTGTTTTGAATCTTCCTCTTCACGCTACTTCGTGCAGCTCGTGGGAGATCTCGTCCCGCGGTGGCTCGGTAGCGCAGCAAATCGCCTGCTTGCTTCAGGTCTGGAGGGAAATCGAGGTTTTTTGCTCGTTTTTTTTGCCCAGTTTTCCTTAATCTGCCCCGCTGGCTGCTCTCGCCCGGAGCCACTGCGAAGCCCCGAGGAGGAGGAGCACGATGGCGTGGATCCAGGGAAATGCAGAACAGCTCGAAAAACGAAAACAGGAACCGCTCGGTAGCGGCGAGGACTCGAGGCAAACATCCTGAAATCAGAAACCCCGTGGAAGGCAGCGTCCCGGAAATGGGAACCGGCGGTTTTGGCTCCAACCGGGCAGGGTAACGTTTGCTCTCTGCCTCCTAACGAAGGCTTCGAGTCCCAGGAGAGCCCCTGAGCACAGCGGGCCCTGTGGTGGCTCCCCTATCCACATCGGGGCTCAGGAACCTGCTTTCTGCTGCTGGTTTTGTGGTGGCTTTGTGCTGAAAATAACAGAACTGCTGGAGCCAGGAAACAAGGATCCTAAAAAACACTGCCGGACCTTCAGGCTGTGGCACGGGATGGCGAGCAGGGAGAAACCGTGGGCACATGAACCAGAGGTCACGGGCAGTTTTCCTCCCCAACCTGAAGATGGGGGGCGTGGAGCACGTCCCGGGGGTTATTTAAAAAAGGAATCTGTCGCAATTAGTGATGAGCAAATCGCTGCGTGTGGGCACTGCGCAGCCTTGGGAGGAGTTTTTGGAGCCAAGCCCGTGGACACCTGGCTGAAGCTGGTGCATTTCACCAGGTAATGAGCTCGTCACGGGCCTTCTCGTTAGCGGTGACCGAATGTTTTGTTCCCGTTCTGTGCGCTTTGTGCCTCAAAACAACAAAACAATGTTTGGTGACCGTGGCCTGCGCCCAGATCTTGGGGGGGGGGACACGGCGCAGCGCTGCAGAAGGAAGCTCTCGGAAAGGCTGCGGTGCTGGCGTTGAAAAATGTGAGTAATGGTGAAGGTATGTGTGTGCAATTAAGCAATTATGTGTTTAAACAAACCTGGGTACTTCTGCAATTAAGTAGTCTTTCACCGTATCGTGTCAGCTTAATTGAATTGTCTGCGCGCCGGCTTTTAATGTTTAATAAGGGAGATACAAAAGAGAAATGAGCTCGGGAACTTCATCAGGCCCTGCTCGCCAATTAACCGGTGCTTAAAACTTCCTCCAACTGCTCTGTGTTGCCTGTCCTGGGGTGGGACGTGCTCGGGTGGCCTCTCGGTGCTAATTCAGCAGGCTGGCGAGGTGTTAAGAGGGAAGAAGGGGAGGAAGAACCCCACAAAACACCCCTGGGGCAGGAAGTTTTGCTAGGCTGGGTGCGAGCTGCGCGGTGGCCGGCTCCTCACTCCAAAATGAGGACCCAGGTGGAATAAAAACCCGCAGTTCTGATTCCCTTTGACCCTGCTCTTGCATCCCTCGCTCCGTTGGGTTCGATCCCGGAGCTGGTTGCCCTGTGGCTTTCGGTTTCCCCGTGAGTGTTCTGATGAAATCCGCAGAAACAGGCTGTGCTTTGGGAACACCCCGCTCAGTGGTGTCACCTGAGCGCGATCTTACCGTGGGGCTGCGAGGAAAAGGGGTTCTAAAAGCTGCTTTTAGGGGTTTAAAACGGGCTTAAAGCTGTGTTGGCTCTTCATTTTGATCGCTATCGGTAAAAGCAGTTTGAAAGCGTCGCGTTTGGGAAGACCCTGATTGCTGGAAGAGCCAATTTTGGGCTCTTTTTAAGGTAAAGCTGCAAAAAAAAACAATCTGGGGGGGTTTGGAGGGAGTCCTGTGGCTCAAGCAGGGCTTCCACCCCACCAGAGGAGGTGCAAATTTGCCACTTACGAGGGCAAAGCAGAAAAAAAGGAGGAGAGATGACTTGAAATCGCTTGCCTTGCCCTTTGGGAGCCTGCCTGGTCTCCTGCTCTGATCAGTCCTGGTGCTGGGAGCCAGGAGGCAGCTGGGCCACCTTCCTTCCCTCCTCTACGTGGGAAGACTCTGGCAGTAAAAATGTCCCAATCTGCAAACCCAATTCCTGTGTTTCGGGTCCCAGCAGCGGAGCCGTGCTCGCGTTTCACCCGTTTCAGGTAGGGCTGGTGGCAGAGTGCAGAGTTTACAAACACGGGAGCAGGGGGGAGGAAGGGATTAGAGTGCAGCTCGCCGGTCCAAAGGTTGCCGGCAGCTTCGTGCCTTGTTTTTCTCCGAATTTGTCGGTGGCTTTGCAGCGTGGTGGAAACCTCGCGTGCGGCTCCGTTTTGGGTAAAGCGGGAAACGTTAAAAACCTTCCCTAAAAATCCACGAGGGGAGTGATTTTTCCTTCACTTGGAGCTACTTTTCGACCAGCCTCTGCCCTGGAGCCGTTAGCAGATAAGCACGGGTGGGGAGAGGAGGAGGAAGGAGGCCGCTGCGTAGTCGCTGACAAAAACCAGGAGCCAAATATTTGGGCACGAAGGGAGCGGGGGAGGCGTGGAAGAGATCCTTGGAGAGCTCGTCCTGCTGGCTGGCCTGGGAGAGCTCCTGCAGCTCTCGCTCCTCAGCGAGGGGTTTGTGCAACGCGACCTTGCGCCTGCTGGCAGATATTTGTTTGCAGAGCTGCGGATGATTCGGGGTGGGGGGGGGAAATTCCAACCGTGTGCCGTGCCTGCGGATGGAAAGGTGAATTCCCAGAGCGCTTCGCTGCCCCCTGACCCCCTGGTTCTGGACCAGGCTGTTGCCCTCTTGCTTCTGAGAGCCCAGAGTGCTTGTTCAGGGGTCTCTCGGGGTCTGGAGCTGTGCAAAAAAGAGAGGTGAGTGCCCAGCGGGGGAAGCAGCCCTCCCCCAAAATGCTGACCAGGCACTGGGGGCATAGATACGAGCGTCGTGTGTCCTCACCTCGCTGCGAGTCTCCTGCTTTAACCATCCCGCTGGATTTCAAGTGTTATTTTTTTTTTTTTTGGCCCTTTTCAAACAGATTTAACCAGTTAAGCGCGCTGCATTTTTCGCATTTTTCAAATGTTTGCTTTCCGCCCTTGCTTTTTTTTTATCTGCTATTTTCGGGCTGACCTTGGCTTGTCCTTCCTACCTCAGCTTCCAGTTCGGTTTCTCCGGGACGCGCGGCTCTTCGGGAGCCCTGCGTTCTTGCGGGCTGCTGATAGCGCTCGCAGGATGCGGTGCTGAGCAGCCGTGGGCTCTGCAGATGTGTGCCAGAGGAGAAGGGAGGCTGCAGAGAGCTCTGGGTGAACTGAAAATCTTTAAGGAAGCTCGAGGAATCCTCTGTAATTGAAGGATTTAGGAATAAACTCGAGTGGGAACACGCGGTAGATGGTGGAGGAAGGTGCTCGACAGCCCTTAATCCGTTGGGCCCCTGCTTTTATTCAGTGTGCTCGAAAAAAATCAGGAAATCGGAGGAATAACAAACTTTCTGACTTCAAAACGGGTCCAAAAAGGACCCGATGGTGCTGAAGGGCTGGCCAAGAGAGCAGCAGCTGGGTTAAAGCCCTAAACCCAAATTTGGAGGCAAATTTGTGTCTGGACAACACCGAGATCTGGGATTTTATCTGACAGCTCCTGAGGAGGCTGACGGGGATCCCCAGTTGGTTGCAGACTGGTCCCGGGCGTGTGTTTGGTGTGCTCCACGCGGAGGTTTCCCAGTGCTGGGATGGAGAGCGCCTTGCTCAGCCCCCTGTAGGCTTCAGAAGCACTTTTAATCATGTGGAATAAGTCAAAAATGGCTCTGTCACCCCCAAATTGTGTCAGGGCTCGGTCCTAGAAGCCTGCTGTGGCTGTTGGAGGACCGGGCTGCTCTCTGGGGCTGAGCAGAGCCTGGCTGGATCCTTTCTTGTACCCTCTCCAGCACGGTTAACGTCAGCTCTCAGGGCTGAATTGTCCTGGGTGCCTTCACTGGGGCTTTGACCTGGCGTATGGGGCTTAATTCAGAACAAAACAAATGGTTTGCTCACAAAATGAGTCATTTGCTCGCAAAACGAGTCATTTGCTCCCTGGGAATTATCAGCAGGAGCGCTTCAGCGCCGAGTAATCTCTCTCCTCGTACCCGGGAGGACGTTTTCTTTCCCCGCCTCGCTGGTTAAAGTTTATTTTACCGGAGCTGGGAAGGGTGTGATACCTGGCAGGTGAGCTCGGGTTACTCATTACCCCGCTGGCTTTTCTGAATCCTCTGCTAGGAGCTGCGGAGCCGCTCGGGGCGGGCTGACCCTGCGGTCGCCGGCCGTTCTTCTGCAGAGCCGGTTCACGTGGGAGCAGAAAGGAGAGCGCCGTGTTCCTTCTCCTGCTCTGCCTGTCCCTTTCAGCTCGTGGAACTGGTGAAACGCGGCGTGTGCTCGGATTTCTGGGCCTGGTGATCGCCTAACCCCATCCAAGTTTCCTTTTACACCAAAGCAGTGGGGTAGAAAGGGAGAGAAAGTCTTCGAAAGGCAAGCAGCAGCTGCTAATACTTCCTAAACCTCTTATTTACAGGTCTTTCGAGGCTCGGCAGCTCGGTCAGAGGAAAGTGGGAGCAGATTTCTGGGAGCTGGTAGATTTGTGAGTCTCTGGACCAGGCAGGCGTTGAGCATAAACCCATAAACCCACCTCTGCTTTTGACACCTGCTGGGATGAGGCTTTGCTTTTCCTTCCACCCCTTTGTGCAGGAGCTGTTTTTAGCTCGTTAATCCCTGAAACAAAAGCGGTGACCACATTTTAGGAGCCATCAGGTGGGGCTGGCAGAGAAATGACCAAGCTTCCCGAGCCTCCTGCTCTTCCAGAAGTGCTGGTGGCTTAAAAACAGCCGTGTGGGGAGGGCGAAGAGCTCCAGCACGGGGGCTGCACTCGTGTGAGCGCCCTTAGTTTTGGGGAATCCCTGCGTGGAGCTGGGGCTCGGTGGCTGAGCTGCACCAGCTCCGTTTTACGCTGGGTTTGTCTCATCGATCGCGCTCCGAGATGCTTTCGGAGATGCGCGCGCGGTGGCTTCCACTCTGCGGTTGAGGTTTGCGTGCTTTGAAGATCTGAGGCCGATCGCTTGGTGCCCTGCATTGATCTGGGGTGAGCTTTCGCTGCTTTCTGCCCTCCTCGGTTTCGGCAGCGTCAAAGCAAGCTCGAGAGCGAGCAGTGAGGGCGTGTGGGGGGGGCAGTGCCCGGAGCCTTCTGGACACGAGCATTTTCCAGGCACAAAGACTTTGGAAGCGTTGCCTCTCACCATCGTGCCGCTTCCTTCAGTCCTTGCAGCCTGAGTTTTCAGCCCGTGGATCTCCCCTAGCTGGGTTCCCTGCGTCTCCAGTCGCTAATTAAAGGATTTGAGGCTAAATTGGTCTCGTTTAAAGGCATTTTACAAGCTGCAGCCCTAAGGGGCTGGGAGAAGGAGGAGCGCTGTGTTTCGTTCACCCCACGGGGTGCTCCCTGCTCGTTCGAGGCTGATTTGGGGCTGGAGCACCTCATGTGGGGTGCCAGGTAGCTGCGTGCTCAGGTTGAGGGGTCCACTGGGTCTGAACCTCGCCTCGACTCCAGCTGTGGAGCATCGCCCTGCTGCGTCCTCCCTTTCATAGCAGATTGAATTCCGTAGTTTTTTCCATCAATTTGTAGCCCAGTCTAGAATATCCCGACTTGGAAGGGACCCCGAAGGATCATCGAGTCCAACTCCTTCGGCTTTTCCAGCACCAGAGGCAGTCCCCGTCCTCTAAATACCAGAAATTCCCCACCCGGGGCAGCGAGCTGGTGTGACGGGCTGTCACCACGCCGTTCTTTGCCCTCGCATCGGGTCTGTTGAAACAGCTGCGTTCTTCTTCTGTTCCAGGTATTGTCTCGCTTCAAAATTGCCAGCAGCCCTCTTGCAGAGGCATTGTGAAGCGCTCCTGCCGCGGAAAATTGCGGTGTTTGCTCTCGAATCAAAAGGGCCGCGTGGTGTTCGTGGCTCGCACCCCGGATCGCCTCGACTGCGGCCGGTTTGTGGCAGAGCTGGAACTGAAACCTGGCTGCGAGGCACAGCCTGGTGCAAACGGCCTCCTGCGCAGTCCTCGGGCAGGTGCAGCTTCGTTTAAAAGCTTAAAAAGCAATTATTTTGGGTTTCTGAGCGCTTTGGAGCTTGGTGATGGCAGGAGGGAGCCGGGAGCCTGCCCAGGAGCCGAGGCACCGCTAACTCCCGCTTTTCGTGGTGCCTGCTGATGGTTTGGCAGGGTTGGGAGCTTTTCCTAGGAAGAGCCCTGCCCGCAGCTCCCGCTGGCATTGCCTGCACGGCCCTGGTGTTGTCGGCGTTGTGGCTGCACCGGGGTTGGCTCGAAGGGAGATCTAGGATCCAGGTGCATTGTCCCAAAAACTCGCGGCTCCGTGTCCCCAAAACGAGGGCCAAGCAGCTTGGTGCCAGCTGCCTTTTCGGTCAGGTCCTCCTGGTGTCTCCCACCTTTGGTGTTTTTATAATTGCAGCTTTATTTTCTGATTGTTTTCAAGTTGGGTGCATGAGCAGGTTGCACATATTCTCGTTTTGAGTAGGGAACAGCCCAGTCAGGGTCCAAAAAGGCACCAGGAATGGGAGCACAGCATGCAAGCGGCTTTGTGCCCTGAAGTCAGCCCCCTCAGCCAGGCAGGCAAGAAATTAAAAGCCTTGATGAGGAGAAAACCTGCTTCAGAAGCGTCCTGCAGGCAGCAAAGCGAGGTGGGTTTGGCAGAGGAGCTGCTCGGGTTTGGGAGCCGAGCCACCCGGCGCCGGCTCCATGCAGGAAGCCAAGCGTGCTGTGGGCTGAGCAGATAAAAAAAGCAGCACGGGGAATATCCCGGCTGTGTCCTACACCTCCCTCTGGGGCAGAAACGCCGTGACCCGTCCCCGAAACGCCGCGTTCCCTAGAGAACAGGACACGCTTCCCTTGCTCCCCGAAGCACGCCATGCTCGGCGTCGGACGCGCTTCTGGACCCAACGCTCGCGTGACCTTGGAGTTTGTGTTGTGCTGCTTATCGCAGGTGGCATCGAGGTGTGGGTTCTCTGTGGAACACGTGTTAACTCTTTCCCCTTTTGCTCGGGAGCTGCTTGGAGACTTGTTTCAGTGGATTTTTTCCCCATTTCTTCGTCCTAAAAAAGCGGGAAGCGGCGATTTAACGTGGATTTAGGCCCAGCACGTTTCACTTTGAAACCCTGGTGGGGTTTCTTTGCAATAAGGCAGTGCCTGTGCGTTAACAGTGGCGTGAGTTAGCAAAATGCAAGTGTGGAACATGGAAAACGTTGGTGTCTTGTGACCGTTCGCAGCTGAATTGTCTTTTTGTCCCGGAGCTCAACAAATCCTGAGGAGCGCAGCCTTCAGATAAGTCTCCAGACAAAATAAAACTTCCTCTGGCACGACATCTGCTCGGGGTGTTGGTTTTGACTGATTTGGAGCTGGCTGGCCTTGTGGGTCGAGCCAGTGCTGATCTGTCCCACTGGGGCAAGAAGCTGGAGCCTCGGCTGTCTGCTTGTGCAGGAGGACGAGCTGCGACCTGGCTGAGAAGAGACTCGAGGAGCAGAGCTGAGGAGTGGTCTCCAGCCTGGCAGCGATGCTCTGCCACCCCAATTATTCTCCAAAAGCCTTCCTCGCCCTGCAGCAAGCCATGTAGGGCATCACAGCGAGCAAAGGAAGAGCACAAAGCCCATCCTCGGTGCTTGCTGCTAGCCGGGAGCGTGTTTCAGGAGCAGAGGAGGGACCCCAGGGATGTGGCTGCACCTACAGGGTGCAGGGAGCCTTGAGACGCCTGGTGTAGCTGCCAAGGTTTGCTTGAACCTCCAACTCCGCACCAGGTGAGTAGTTTCGTCATCCTGGGTGGGTTTCATCCCAGCTGGGAAGCATGGTGGCAAAATCCTACTTCCCTCAAGAACTGAAGAAACTTAAAAATTTAGAAATGTCGCTTCTAGGAGAGCACCGAGGGCATCGCTGACCCAGCGAGGGGGGCAGTAGCTCCTCCACCTTCACGCCTGAGTTGCTCTCGGTGTTGGGTCCACGCCACAAGCTGTGATTTCCAGGATGGTTGGGTGCTCCCTGCTGGCGTTTTGCTAACGGGGTGGCTTGTCCGGGGCCGGTGTTGCCCTGGAATCAAGAGGGAGGAGCTGCTGCCTCACACCCATGGGCCTGCTAGATGATGATTTTGCCTCGGACGTCGCAGGGAAATGCCTCTCGCTGTTTTTCCAAGCTCTTTGGTCCCCAGCAGAGGTGGTTAAAGGTTCACCACTCACACCTGGTGCTTTTACAAGCCAAACTAGAAACGTCTGCCCTCACTGCTGAGGTCAGGTAAGGGCGGGAGCCCTGAAGCGCAGTTTTACTGGCGGAAAGCAGATCTGGGTAGCTTTGGAGGATGGATCTAAACCTTGGCACGGTGATTACTGCAGCTTTCACGCACACCTTCTCATAATGCAACTCTTGCACCAATACCTTGCTGATACCGTAAACGTTTTTCCTGATCTTAGCCTTTCTTGGTTGTTTTGGTGTTGATTTTTGTGACAACCATCGCACCCTGCTCTTGTTCACATCTTGTGTGCCTGTGTTAATTGCAGCTAAAATGTTTTTGCCTCGAGTTAACGGGATCGCCAGCCTGCAAACGGAACCTCTGCATGCAGGATTATCTGATGGAGGGGGGATTCAGCACTGTGCCTTGGCCTCCAGCTCGACGTGTCCTCTCTAGATAACAGCAGCCTTCTAAATCGCCTTATTTTAGTTTGTCTTTGTGGCAAAATGTTAAATTTTTTTGTAGCGGTGCCCCCCTCTGCAGGCACTCAAAGTTTGGTGGGGGCAAGGAGCTGCTGGAAGCTCCTTGGAGGGCCGGTGCTGGGCCAACGCTTTGCTCCCATCACCCTCTGAGAACTTCACGAGAGGCAGGGATGTTTAAAGGGTTCTGGTCAGGATTGCAGTCTTTGTAGTCTTGTTTGTGGGGCTTTTTTGGGCAAACTCTATGGAAAAAGTGGTGGTTGCACACAGGAGCCGTTACTCATCTCGTGTCGGGGCTGTGCTGCAGCTGGAGGCTCCCTGCGAGCTGCTAGCCCAGGCTTTGGCTGCTCACACATCCGATAAGCGGTTTCAACACCCAGAAAGGGTTTTCTGGACCGTAAAGACCTTGCTGAGCAATCTCTGAGTTACTCATTCTGGTTTGGGAAAGCTCGGCGCTTCCCCGAAGCCTGTGCTGGCTGGGTTGCTGAGGAAGAGGTGTGTGGGGCTGGTTAACTCAAACACAATCCCGTTTCTCGGCACGTTGGGACCCCAAAGCATGATTTGGGGCTGTTGTCTTGTGGGTTGGGGGCTGTGGGGTTGGTTCCTTGCCCTGTCTGTGCCTGCGCCGTGATTCCTTTCCTCGGGATCCTGATGTCTGTGCTGTTGTAAACGAACTGCTGCTTACCCAATTCGTGTGTTTTTTTCCTTAAAAACCAAAAACTGGAGACCCAAAGCCAAAGGATAAACACTGCATGATGAGAGGAAGTTAATGTTTCAGATGTGCTTGAAGTAACACCCGTTTCTTTTCCTTACAGACTTTTCTTTCGGTAGTAGCTTCAAAAATGAAGGTCAGAGGGTTCAGCTGGTGAAGAAGTCCCGAACACCTCGAAGGGTTGACTCTGATTTCAGGTAACTGTCACAGCAAGTTCCACTACTGTGCAAATAAGCTGGGGGGTGGCAAGGTGTGGCTTATTTCCTGCGTTTTGGGGGCAGAAATGTCTCTTCTGGGGCAGTGACGGTGACCAGAAGCCTGATGTGGTGAGCTCAGAGCAGGAGCTGCAGTGGTGTGGGGCCAGGCTCCGTCCTGGTGGCTTTATTACATGGGGGGGATTTCAGTCTGCCTCGCTGACAGCATGCAGGAGAGGAGGCTCGCAGGAGGGACAGGAGCAGCAGAGAGCTGTGAGGAGGGCATGAGGGTGGTAAGAAGCTCCCCAGCTGCACCATAAATCCAAATTATAAATCCAAATTATCCATCTCTGGCCATTTCTCTGGCATTTTAGAACATCAGATGCATCCTGGAGGTACCCAGCTTCCCCTTGTGTACCCGTACGCCTTGCATACTTCTCCACCAAGTCTCTGAGTGGCTCTGTTGAGCCCACGCTGGCTGCTTCTTGCTCCTCTGGGTGTTTTGGGGTCCTTCTCTCGGGGTTGCTGCATCACCTGGCTCAGGAAAACGGGGCGCAGCCGTAACACCTCGCGGTGCCTCTTCTCCGAGAGCTCGCCGTCCCAGAATCGCTTTGTTTCTGGTAGTTTGCCATCAAAACGCTCGGTAATAAACGGAAAATGACTCCAGGTATCCAACTATTGTTGTTTCGTGACTTCAGCTTTAAAAGTTCCTGGTTGGCTTTGACACCTGAATACTTTGGCACCGTTGGAGTGGGAGGAATATTTACCGCCAGTCGCGTATGGTTACGGCCACGGCCCGGGCACGGCGAGCGATTGGCTTGCTCGAGTCTCCTGTGGGAAAGTCCATGTTTTAAATCCGCATGCCAGCCGTTCTGCGAATGCTCTGACCTTGGAGCTGCTTTTTTTTTTGCTAGCAGGCAGCAAGAAGGAAAATAGGAAAAAGAAGCCCTCGCTCTTTCCAGGAAAAGGAAAGGAATGTCTCTTGTAAAGGCTAGGCAGACGCAGAGGGCATCGCATCTCCTTTACTCACCCTTTTCCTGGAGGGTAGGAAGAATATTTCCCTTGAGTCGTGTCTGGGGGGTGCTTCACACGCCAGCGCTGGTGATTAGGGGTGAGTGGAACGGGCAAAAGCTGCTGCTCCTGAGCTGTGGGCTCGGCTCCCTGGTGGAAGGAGGGAGGAGCTGTCACTTGGCTGTGCTGAGGGCGTCTCGGTTCGCCGTGCTGGGTCTTTGTGAAGTCCAGCTCTGCTCCTGAGCCCCTGGTGCTGGTTTACAAGCGAACGCAGTTGCTTTTCACAAATGTTTTTGGTTGCTGGGATCATTCATTTTCAGGAGCAAATGGATCCCGTCCAGAGAATCGCCTTGGTAACTGAACGTGGGTGCAAAGAGAGGATCTGTTGGAGTTGTAAACTCAAATATGTAACCGCGCCGAGCCAGGAAAAAAGCTGATAAAATATTCACTGCGAATTCTCTGCAGCGTGGCCCAAAAATTGTGAGGCCGTACCAAACGCAGCCTGCTTGTTTGGAACACTTCTCGGCTCACAGGGGTGGTGGAAGAGAAAAGCAGCAGCGGTGTGGAGCCTGCTGTGCCGAGGAGGATGCTGGTGGCCCTGCGGGCGAGGAAGGTCACAGCTGTGAGCCGTCACCTCGATTTCCTGATGCCCCATCTCTCCTCCAGTTGGTTTTGAAGCGCTGGTGTTGGTGAGCCAGCTTGCCATGCGTGTGTCCTGTTCCAACATCCACCCTGAAGAGGTTTCTGTGGATCTAACACCGTGAAAAACCCGAACAAGTGACAAAAGCTGGGCTGGATGCGTGCTGCTGGACGCAGGGTTGGTGTAACTTAGAGCTAATTCATCTCTGGTCTCTCAGGTGTGGCAAAAGCTTTCCTTTTTCCTCTTTTTTTCCCCTTTACTCCAGCAAACTGGAGGCTCTTTGTGGCAGTGCTAAGCTGTGGGAGCCGTAGTGCAAAAAGCTGAGGATATTTAAGGTGATGCTGGGTGTGAGCCCCCGCAGACCCCGGTTTGATGTTACCTCACTTCTGGAAGGCTCAGCATAGGCAAAGGCTTGTGGTGAAACAGCGGGGATGAGGAATGGACTGGAGGAAGGATTTTTTTTTTGGTTCCTGTTGCGTGTTTGTCCTGGAACAGAAGGGGAATCCCCAGCACTTGGGATGCAAGAAGAAATAAATCTTCCAGCAGTGAAACCTGCCGTACTCACAGACCGGAGCAATTCAACGCCCGACCCTGAAGCTCACACCGAACGTGAGCAGCCAGCATCTCAGGCAGCCAGAAGCTGTGAAATTAAGCAGGAAACACTCAAATAACACCCGTGCACATCCAGGTAGCTGCCGAGGTCAGCGCCCACGTCGGCGAGCGAGCGAGGATTAGGGCTGCTAATAACAGCCTCCTGCAGCATGACCGCTGGAGCGGCTCCAGACAATGCAGTCTGCCCGGTGGCATGAATGCTGCTCTCCCCAGCTGCCTAAATCGGTCAGATGGAAAAGTAATCCTATTTGTGCTTCCCCACTGACACAGATTGCGTAATTAAAGTGGGGCAGATCTGCTGTGAATTTGAATTAACTTCCAGTGTATTCTTTTTTTTTTTTTTTTTTTTCCTGCTCCCTCGTTTATAACCGAGGTGGGATTGGAACTGTTTGGAGGTACGAAGGGCAGCCAATGTCCACCGCAAGCTGTTGTGTGAGGGTTTTGTGGTCTCGTAGCCTCCCCTTTCTGCAGGGCATCGCTGGGATCCTGTGGAAATTGAGCTGCAAAGAGCTCCTCCAGGATAAGGGCTGCGAATGCTCAGATGCAACTAAATTCACTCAAATTGTGCTTTGCTGCCCCGAACCTGCTTCCTGCTCTGGAAACTGCACTGCTGCAGGCCAGAGGAGGTGAGAAGGAGCTGCTGGATCGGGTCAGTGCAGGGATCTGGAGGTCTCAGCAGTAAGGTCGTGGTGATGGTGGGAGATCTGCAGGCTCCAAACCTTCGCTCCTCAGCCCGCTGGGCTGAGCTCAGGTCAGGCGAGGACGCCTGCCCTGTGGATTTGGTTAATCCACGGCAGAACACAGCCTGCTCTGACAGCACTGTGGGTGTTTCTGAAACCACCGGTAGGACAGGGGTAAGAGAAGGAGGTTTTTCCACACCTGTACCAGGAGCATGAGGATTTGGTTCTGCTTGAGGATAAATCAGTCTGATTTAGCATGCTGGTATGTGAGGTGGATGTCGCTGTGGCCTTGAGGAGAGTTGGGGAGTTCTGGATTGCTTGAAAAACCCTTGGCATTTATAAAACCCATGGCATTTATTTCAGGGATATTTTCAGAGCTGCCTTCAGGAGCGCCCTGCATTATGGTTGTAGGGTCCTGGTGGCTAAACCCCAAAGTGTTGGGTTAATGGAGAACACGCTGCTTCCACCAGCTGCTGTGGGAAGCACAAATTTCCTCTGATGTCCCAGCTGGGATATCAGAGGAGCTGGGTAATGACATCTAAAGTGTTAAAAGAAGCTGCAGCAGTGACAGCTTCCCCCCTGCTGCCAGCAGCTGCATTGTAAGGGGCTCTCCGTGTCAGATCAGTCGTGCATCCCCTTCCTGGGCTCAGAGAGAGCAAAACCTTAAAAAAATAAGGCAAAAAAAACTCTTGTGTACCTGCGTGCTCACTGCAAATCAGCCTTTGGGGCTGAGTCATGGTGTTAAACCCATGACTCATGTTACCCATGTTATGGTCTCAGTGCAAGTGTTGCAGGGTGAGGTCAAACTTGGTCCCCTTCTGGCTTTCACCCTCTGAATGATTCTGGGAGCCGGTTTCCAAACTGAAACCAGGGTTTGGGTGTTGTGGTGCTCACAGCTGGCCCTGTGGGAGTTATTTTTGTCATCCAGCAGGGCTCCAGGGCACGATCAGCACTTGTGGGCTGGGGCATTGCCTCAGGCACGTAACCGGTGCTGTATTTTGGGGAAAAACGCTTGCTGGGAGGCACGAGCTGAGGTGAGAGGAGCAGAACTGCTTCTCCTCTCCTTCTGCTTAATAAAAACAACCACCTTTAGTAAGCTAACCACGGTTTGATCTTGATTTTTACCTGTGTAGGAAGTTTGGGGTCTTAATAGAGATCAGTGGCTTGAAAAGAAGCCTTGGAGCTCACTTCAGGTGTTCTTCCTTTGTTGTGAGTTGTCTGATGGGGCTAGGGGCTTGTCTCAAAGCTCCTCCTTGTCCCAAAGAGACATAATTTCTGGTCTTCTGCCCTCTTCCAGCTTGCTATTGTAGTTCAGTTTACTCCACAGCCCTTGCTAGCCAGTGCCCTGCTCCCTTTTCCCTGTCAAGTCCTGCAGAGTCGAGTGATTTTGATGCGAGCACAGACACCAACTTCTTTTCCAACCCCTTCATTCCCACCCGGAGAAGCTCCCTGCACCCGTAGAAGCTCCCTGCTTTCCCAAACTGGGCTTTTATTGCTTTTATTTCTTCAGCCTCAGCTCCGTGGTGTGGCCGATGCCCCGTTACCCCCGTGGGGGCTTCGTGGCTGAGTCCGGGGCGCTCTGCTTCTCCTAACGGGGCCGATCAGCATCTCCTGGAGCACTGCACAGCCCTGGGGTGGAGCAGCCTGGTACCCCATCCATCTCCATCAGCATTTTACGAGGCCTCTGCAGCGTGCCTGGCTCCCTCCTTTGTTGCTGTCCACCCGGGGAACTTCACCACTGAATTGTGCAGGAGCCTCAACCCCAGCTCTGGTCGTGTCTTTGAGATGCAGCAGGAGGAGGGGAGGGAGAAATCCCTCTGCAGGCTGGGCTTTGCACGTGCTTTTAAGCCGGTAGCCCGGCAGGTCCTTGAGGAACAAATGCTCTCCCATCCATTCTTCCTTCCCCCTTTTTGGTGAGCTTGCATGTAGGGGGAACAAAAATAACATTTATCAGCGTGGGAGCCGGGGGAGCGCATCTCAGGGCTTTTCGGCCAGAACTCGCAGCGTTGATTCGTTGGAAGCTGGTTTCAGCAGGGAACAGCATGTGCTGGGCACCAGGAGCCTGGTTTTTAATAACAGCAGCAGCAGCTGAGCATCCGTGTCCCAAAGGGGGGAAGTGGCTGCGCTCGCACGGCAGCGTTCAAAGAGCATTTGCAGGGATGTCAAACCCAACAGGCCAAAAACAGCCTCGAGGAGGCTGTAAAGCGAAGAATTGGGAAGTTAGGAAACATCCAGCTCACCCCATGCTGTTAAAGCTGGGCTCTCTGCCTTCCCTTTTGTGTATTTAAGGTGCTCATTACATGTGTTGATCCCCTCCTCCTGGCTCAGCAGGGCCAGAACTAAAAGGGAGTGCTGGCCACCACAAATTTGATCGTTATTCCCATTATTCCTTTCAGCTGCTGGATTTTGCAGCCCAGCCTTCTTTTGCAGGGCATTTGTATGTAACATACCCTGGGCTGGGATTCGTCCTATGGCCAAAACTGTGTGCTTTAGCTCTGGATCTCAATTTGCTGTTCCCTTCACCCGTGCTCTACTCTACACATTTGCTCCTCTGGTTTATTTTCTGTCTGTGCTTTTCCTGCACCACCACCCCAGGGCATGTGCGTGCCTGCAGCAAAGCTGTCCTGAAGGCTGGGGCTTGGGCTGGGTGTGAGTCAGAAGTTTTAAATGCTGGCTTAGCTCCAGCAATTCCCTTCCTCTGCGTCCCCCTGGCTGAAACCTGGGCCTTTTTTTTGGGTATGGCTTGGGAGCGATAAGGCAGGGCGGTGGAGGGATGTGGACTTGGCTCCGGGGTCTGCTGCCCTGCTTCGTGTGCGGGTGCCGGCGGTGAATCAGCGCTTTGGGGTGAGTCACGCCGCCGTCATGTGCGCTTCCAGCCGGGGACGAGGAGAACAAAGCCTGCAGGAGACGGCCTGAAACCAGAGCAGGGAGCACGGGCTCCTGCTGCTGCGCCTTCCCCTTTGAGCTACGGCTCAAATTTGGTCGCTGCTTTGTGCCACATCTGCTCCAGCTCGTCCTCGTGCTCCACGAGACCGTGCTGCCTTCCTCCTGCTGCTGAGTTGGGGGCATCTCAAACCTCACACATCATCTGGAAGCAGCACTCACAGTGCATTTTCCCCAAATCAGAGCTCGGGTGCTCTGCCAACAGCCCCAAACCTTGGGGCTGGTGATAGAAACCCAGCCCTGACCCCCTGGGCATTTTGGGGCAGGCGCTGAGCTGCCAGCCAGGGCTGTGTTGGGGTGGCCGCTGTCACCGGGCGGTCATCCTCAGCCTGAGTTTTGCTTCTCCACCTTCTTCCTGAAGGCACTGCTCAAAATAAAACCCACTTTCCGCTTCGCTAGCACCCCCCCGGGGGGGCTAATGGCCTCAAAGGAACCCCTGTAAAAAACCTACAGGGTCACTCTGCTGCTTTACAAGGCTCGTTTCTTTGGGGCTTTTGTAGAAGCTTAATTTATGGCCTATTTGTTTAGGCGGAGAGGAGGGAGGGGAAGCGTGCTGGAGCGCAGCCTGCCGGCTCTGCTTTGCCCCCTGCTGCCCTGTGTGTGGGTCTCAGAGTGTTTTTGGGGTCGGTCACTGCCATAACGGGAGCAATCCCTTTGGGATTTCGTCCTGCTCCTGCTTTTGGGATTTCAGCCTGCCCCCTCCGTTCATCGCCCTCCTCCTGCTTTGGTCGGAGCCATCGCCCTTCCCAACTTGAGCAGCGCATGGATAAGGAGCAGCAATGTGTAGATAAGGAGCAGCAGCATCTTCCTTGCCTCTGCTGCCCTCTTGGAGCAGCTGCCCTCCACCACTTGGGGTGTTTTTAGGGTGTTTTTCTGCCACCCCAGCCCTTCACAGCCCTTCCCTGGCCGAGCTTTTGCCAGCCTTTCAGTTCCCTAATCACCTCCTTAAGCGTTTCTTCCTTCCTCTGCTTCTCCCTGACAGCTTTGTCCTCGTGCAGGGTCTCTCCCCACCTTCCTCTTCCTTCCTAAATTCTCCAGAACAATTTCCATCCCGCTCCCCTTGGTGGTGGGTGATGAAGAAAACCCTTCCCTGGGAGCTGGATCCCTGCCTCGTTGCAGCCTGGCACTACCCTCTGCCGGCTCCCGCGCCGCATTACAGCCCCGTCCCGGCTCCTAGGGCTGCTGGAGGAGGACAGAAAATCATTTTTTTTGCAGCCAGAGCTCAACAAACTCAACCACGTGGCTCGGGGGAGCGCGCTCTGCCCAAATTCGAGCCGCCCCGTGCTCAATAGCATCTTGCTGTGTGGCGGAGCTGAAATGTGATCTGCCCCCCTTCGGGGAAATCAGGCTGGAATGCGCGATGAGCTGATAAGCACAGAGCAAGGGGAGGAGAAGCTGCCTGCGATCTTCTTGCCCACCGGCCTGAAACAACCCTTCCCGGAAAGCCACCCAGCGCTCAGGGCCGCTTTTCCCTGCGTTGTTTTAGGGAGAGGTGGAAGCAGGACCTGGGAATACCCTGACCACACGCAGCAGCACGGGTGATTCTGTGGTTTTTGGGTAATAATGCAAGGGGAGAGACTCGAAGCAGCCCTTAGTGATGAGAGAGGGCGAAGGAAGGGTGGAAAATAGCGCGTTTCCAGCTAATGTGTTTAAAAAGTGCAACAGGAAGAAATTAAACCGGTTAGGATGTGTTTTCCCTCGCCTTTAAATAAAAATAAACCTTGGCTTCCTCTTACAGTTGGCTCTCGGAGAGCTGGTGTAATAGGGAACAAAAGGAAGACACCTGATTGTAGGCCTTGGGGTGATGAATTTGAGGAGGGAGCTTTCCAAAAAGGTGGAGGGTGCCCGGGGAAGCCTCAGCGAGCAGTGCCCGTTCCTTGTCTGCGTGTAGGTGTCTCAGTGTTCGCTGTGATTGAACATCCAGGTGTCTGCGGGCTCCTCTGCTCTGCTGAGAGCCAAAAACGGGCGATTTGTGTAAAAAATACAGTTCTCTGGAGGTAGCCTTCGTTTCTGACGCCTTCCGTTGATGCCTCAGATTAATTGCTTTGTTTGTTTCATCAGATACCGTATCTAAAGGCATTTGTGCCTGAAGCCACGGAAGATAGATGGACAAGCCAAGCAACTTCTGACTCTGCATCATTTTCTGGGGCAAAGTTATATGGCAATGTATCCTACAAGGTAACGTAGCCCCTGCAGTGAGTAAAGAGGGATTCCTTTGGCTTGGCCGCTGGGTGACAGGGACAGTGCCTGGCTCCTTCCCCATGCCACCCTCACGTCCGACTCAGAGAGATCAGCACAAACCCAGAAGCAAAATTCAAGGAATTTTGCAAAGAGCAAATCCAAATTGCCTCCAAAAATCACGTCACCTTTCAGTCAGATCTCCCCCGAGATGGGTCCACATTGTTCCTATCGATTCCTTCCTCAGCTTCTCCAGGTGTCACTCGAAACTGGTGAACAAAGCTCTCCTTTAACTCAAGTCTTGCACAAAATGTGTTTTTGTCTTCTCTGATGGCTTAAAGTGTGCTGTGTTGGCCCAGCGTGACGTTATTGTCACTTCTGGCTATGTGCACGAGAAGTGTTGTCCCTGGAGTCAGCAGAAATGTCTTTTTACCAATTTTTATTAACTTTCTGCTCTTCAGGGCGACGTTAGAATTCCCTACCTTGAGCAGATAACGTGCACGCCCCGCACAAGCGGGTCTGCCTGCTCTGTAATTCAGCTGAAGCGTACTGGGGAAGTTTAACGCTCGCTTAAAAGAACAAATTGAGCAGCAAATTTGGGGGGAGCGGGCGTGGTGGTGGAGCAGGGAGGAGCTGCAGTGCTCCGGTGAGCTGAAATGGGGTAAAACTCATCGTCCTTCCTGTGCTCCTCCAGCCAGGGCGCTGTAACGAAGGGCTCGCTGGCGCTGCTTTAACTTCTCTGCTTGTGCAGATGAACCAAACCTTTCCAAAAAAAACTTTTTTTTTTTTTGGCTGGAGCCGAAACTCTGTGTTCTGGGACACCTGCAGAGTGCTGGTGGGGGTTGTGCTCGTTTTAGCCTCGTAATTGAGAAAATTCAGCGAGGCTGTGGCCGCTCTGGAGCCCTCGCCAAGCAGAAATGCCTCAGAATGCCCATTATTACCCCAGAATCTAGAATCCTGCCAGTTTGCTGGGTGCCCTTGGACACCGTGCCAGCATCCCCGGGCACCCGTGGTGCCTGAGCCACCCTCTGAAAGTGCCCCGGGTTTGTTTTTAAGCAGCTCCTCGCCGTAAAAGCCAGCTGGGAAGTGACCCGAGCGCGGTGCCGTTGTTTTTGCAGGGTGTCTGGTGAGGAATGCAATGGGATCAATAGCATGTCTGCGGAGAGCGGCCCCGGGACGAGACTGAGAAACCTGCCGGTGATGGGGGATGGACTGGAAGCCACCCAAATGTCCACGACGCAGGCGCAGGCGCAACCCCAGCAAGGCAGCACCGTCGGCGTCAACCCCCCTCCGCCAGAGACCTCCAACCCCAACAAGCCCAAGCGCCAGACCAACCAGCTGCAGTACCTGCTCAAGGTGGTGCTCAAGACGTTATGGAAGCACCAGTTTGCGTGGCCTTTCCAGCAGCCCGTGGACGCTGTCAAGCTGAACCTCCCTGTGAGTAGAGGCTGAGCGAGCAGCCCGAGTTTCCCCTCGCGTAACGGTGGGAGGAACGGAACCGCGCGCGTCCGCTCTCCCCCCAAAATCTTTTAAGAAATAAGCCCCGAGGGGCCAGACGCCGTTCCTCCAAAATCCTTTAAGAAAAGAGCTCCAAGAGGCCAGACTTTGGGCGGTTCAGCTCCTGGTCTGGCTTTTACAATCAGGAGCAGCCCCTTCCTGGTTAGGGACAAAAGATGGTTAAGCAATAAATCCCTCAGCTCGGGCTCTGCCTTGCTGGTCCCGAAGCGCCCACCACGTGTGCCTTGCACAGTTGGGTCCCTGTCCCTCCTGGGCAGGAGGATTTGGAGAGCAGAACCCAAGGAGCCAGCAAAAAGCACAATTTCGAGCCAGCTTCTTGTAGTAAATCACAACAGAATCTCTGCTGCGTGTCTGGATCCTGTTGGTTCCCACCAGAAGAGATTTGTTCCTCTCCAGAAGCTCTCCTTTGTATGACGTGCCTCTTTTTTTTTGTAACCTGCTACAATAACACCCACTTCTCATCTGTTTTACCTTGAAGATGTAATAAATATATAATCCGTTGCCTGAGCATCAGGTGATTTAATTTCTGTGCAGTGGGAGCAATCTCACGGCTGCATTTAGAGATCGCTGGTTCTATAGCAACAGACTTTCAGCCCCTTTTTCTAAACACGATGCCTAAAATAGAAACACCTTCCCGTGTATTATCTGGATGCACTTAACAGGCTTGAAGTAAATCTGATTTCCCCGCTCCTCCGTCTGTTACTGCATCAGGCGTGTGACCTGTTGCGAAGGGTCATTCGTTTCAGATTTTGGGAAACTGCTTGGCTCTGTTACAGCCCAAAAACTCACTTTCTGTGCTTTTTTGTGCCTCTGTCTGCTGAGGGGTAAATTACTCGCCAGTGAGGCTGCTGTGCTGAGTTACAAACACCATGCTCCAGCACAGCAAAACCACTGATAGCCTGTTTTACCTTTTCTTACCCAGAGCAGACTGGGATACAGGCTAAAAAGTGTTTTGTGGGGTTTTGCCTAACGTTTAATTATAAATCACAGCTGGAAATTAGCTGGTGGGGGCTAAAAAAAGAAAAATTGAGGGATGGGGACTGATGGAGCTGGGTTTGGAGAATCTAATCCAGGTGGGCTCCGTGCTGGTTGAGGTCTCACGTCCATGGTGGTGATGTTTTTGGGTGCCACGCTGACTCGTGCCTCTTTGCCCTTTGCAGGATTATTATAAGATTATTAAAACTCCTATGGATATGGGAACAATAAAGAAACGCTTGGAGAATAACTACTACTGGAACGCTCAAGAATGTATCCAGGACTTCAACACGATGTTTACAAATTGCTACATCTACAATAAGGTACGAGAAGTTTCTGAAAATGTATTTTCTGTGGGAATCCTCCGTTCTCATTGTACCAGCTCAGAAACGCTTGCATTTGTATTTTTAATGGTCCTTAAAGGGAACACCGAGATCAGTTTCTTTATAAAACAAAGGGGATTAAGCTGGTGGCAGTTCAGGCACATCTGTCTTGTGCAGAGAAGCAAGGCAGGGACAGAGCTGGCTTAGCAGCATTCCCTCACAAAAGAATTAGTGGAGACAAACAGGTCAGATGCAGTTTGTTTTACAAATCGCTTTAAAAAAAAGAAAAATAAATACTTTTTCTTGGGATATGATTTGAGCAGAGCCACAAGTGTGATCAAACAAATACTTGGAAGCAGCCTTGTAGGTCTGTCCTCCTTATTTTCTGTAGCTTTGTTAAAAAGCCATCTGGGTGGTGTGAAACCCTGAAGTGTGATGGTGGAGAACAAAAAACCATCAATATTCAGAGCAGTGCGTTGGGTTTTGCCGTGCCTGGCTCTGGCCTCACGATGCACTGTGGAAGATTCCCTTCCAGACTGAGAAATTTGCAATTGTGCAAATGTCTGGGTGCAGGAAGGAGCAGCTCGAGCAGGGCGTTTGCCCCAAATGGTGGCGTGGTCATCAGAGACCAAGTGGTTTTGGTACTCCACGAAGACGGGGAATCATCAGATTCTCCGAGACTGAAACAGGCAGATGTCAGCTGCACTGAGCACAGGAGAGGCAGCTCGTTACCGTGCTGAGTAACACGAGAACAGCAAACACAAACCACACGTTTACTGCTGGCTTCAAAACGAAAGGCAGGGAGATGTGGTTAGAGCGCCGGGCTTTCCTCCAGTGTTCCCTGCCTGCCTCCGTCCTTCCCACGGCTTGCCTGAGCGGCTCGGTTCCCTTTCGGTTCCTGCTCTTCTGTTTCTCCCAGGTCTCATCTCTGGCCCTCAGCCTCTCCCTGTTGCTTCACCCCTGCGTGTTTTGACCCTTTTCTCCTCCTCCCCTCAGAAACGTTGCACAAGACCTTGTCCTACTTTGCTCCCAGTGCGCCGTCGTTAGCAGAAGCGCTAACGAAGTGGCAGCAGCTCCCGCGGTTCCTTTCCTCCATCCTTGATTAACCCAAAGTCACTTCTTTCTGTGCTCCTCTGTCCGTAATGACTACTACAGGCCACTTCTCCAGGTTTGCACGCCACCCACACCCTCTTTAACCACATAACAACTTCTGACCCTTACATTACTGGGCATGTTTGACTTTCTTTGGGTTTTACGTTTTTTTTTTTGGTCTTGTTTTGGTCCTTCAAAATCATGCCCTTGGCTTTTGCCTTTTCCGCTTTGAGCCAACACGATGCAACTTGAGTGGGGCTCTCGGAGGCTTCAGATTATTCACACACACTTCCACATTTTCCTGCTTTCCCCTTGCTTTTCCCCTGATATCCCCAGTCCTCCCAGTTCTCCACTGGCCTCCCCTGGCCAATCTGTCCCATCAGCAAGTGCAGTTTTAACCATCCTTGTGCTGATCCACGGGGCTGGGGCCGTCTTTTCTTGTTTGTTCATCATCTTCTCATCAATCCAGGCTCTTGTTCTCTTGTCGCGTGCCCTTCCCTCGCTGCCTCTTTTTCTCACTGTCAGCAAAACAAGGCAGAAAGACTTCAGACCAAGATCCAGTGCTTGTTTTTCCCACTCCTCCCCTCCGTTGGCCCTCCTCCCTCTGTTCAGAAAGCAGTCAGTGCTGCAGGCAGGTGAGGTCAGCTCACTCCAAAGTGTATCTGGTTGTGCTCTGTGTTAGCTCCCTGCTCTAAAATGCTTTTGGGCAAGGACTTTTCTGTATGTTGAGACCCGGGGCAGTATCCCAGTGGAAAGAGTGCAAAGAAAGGTAGAGGTGCTCTAAAGTAAGGCTCCAGGAATTACTCAGCTGGGAAATGGTAAGGATTACAGCATCCAGCCTGAGTTTCACATCTTTCCTTTGCCTCACAAAAGTTGTTCTGAAATGTTTCTCTTGCCCTTTCCTTTAATTTATGATTAATTTAAATTACGATTATGATTTTAGGTTATGATTAATGTTAAATGGAGAAAAGCACAAGCAAAATCTTCAAAGCAACGTTGATTTGTTTAGATTCTAGCAGTCCTCTCTCTGTAGTTGTGTGCCTTGCCTAATTTGTTGTATCTGTTATTCATCCAGCCAGGAGATGACATAGTCTTAATGGCAGAAGCTCTAGAAAAGCTTTTCCTGCAGAAAATCTCCGAAATGACCCAGGAGGAAACTGAAATCGTTATAGCCCAGACAAAAGGAAGAGGACGCGCGCGGAAGGAAGCAGGTAGGCTGCTCGCCCTGCCGTTGCATCGCGTTTGCCATTAAGCCACGCTCACTTCCACGCCAAGTGTCGTGACCACGAGTCCCCACATACAGACCTGGCTCATCCTGCTTAAATCGGGGTGTTTAATTGAGGGGTGAAAGCCCACCAGGGCTCCTCGGGCTGGCTGTGGTCATTGGTGCTCGCAGGGTGCCTTGCTTCGTGGAGCAGGGGCCTCGAGAGGGATCTCGAGCTGGGGGGGAAGGAGCGTGGCCACCCAAGGCTCTCTCATGTGTGCGTGAGACTCTTGTTGGTGAAAAAGAAGGGCTCTACAGTGTCTTGAGACTCCCTCACCTGTGGCTTCTTTCCTTTTTGGGGGGCAGAGGAGTGCTGGGGACAGTTTTGGCAGTGATCAGAGGAGCAGTGAAAGGTCGTTGTTCCCCGCCTGCCCAGCAAGGTGAAAAACTGAGAACCAGAGTCAAAATATTTCAGTTGCACGGGCAGGAAGCTGAGGGGGATTACGAAATACCACTCGCAGTGCCTCTAGGGTAAATGACAGCTGTTAAAGTAAAGGAGCAGCACGCACGCTGCCCTATCAGATCTCTGAGTTTTACGCTGCTTTCCGTGTACCTCCGGATGTGCTCAGTGTTGTAAAACAAAGCCGCCTTCTGCCCGACGAGAATCGGTGGCTGCAGAGCTGAGAATTGAGAAGCTGCAGCTAAAGAATGATGACTGGGAAACGAAGGCTTTGCAGCGATGGGAATCCTCACGTGGGCAGCAGCGGAAACCAGCTGCAAGCATCCTGACGTCCCAACGTCCTCCTTGCACACACGCAGACTCCTTCGAGTCGCAGTTTTCATAGTTTGTTCCTTAATTTTGCGGTGATTGTGGACACACTGTGTGTGTTGGCACTAAAATAACTCGGCGTCCTTTGAAAGGATGCGTTGCCACATGCGCTAGTCCCTGAAGTGGAGTTCACTTTGTGCAGACCTGCCTCTGCTCCCCTAAAATCCCAGCTGAGCCCTTTTTTGGGGGCTACTCCCATTTTCTGACCTGTAGCCGGGCTTCGGCCAGGGTGAAATTCCAGCCCAAATGCTTGAGGCCCTGCACAAAGTTGAACTGCAGCATGTTGAAAGCCATTTAAAAGTTACAAATCGATAAAATTACATTCTGTGGTTTTGTCTGTGTACATCTTAAGACTTACTGATATATATTTTTTTGGTTTTTGAAGCTTTTCTTCCTGGATTAGTAAATTATGGGACCAAAAGGTCCCATTGTGCTCACCCAGTCCAGTCCTCTGCCTGCTACGTAGTGTGAAAGAGTGGTATCAACACCGCCTCGCTTAGAAGTCTGTCTTGTAGAAGAACATCTAAAATAGAGTGAAAAAAAATAATCTCTAGTGGCACTTTTGAGGAGTTTGCTAGCTAGTTGCCACGTTACGTATTTTTCGTACTATGTCTCTGCTCTAAACCCCAAACCGCTGTCTCCTCTTTAAGTAACTTTGTTTTATTGAAGACTCCCGTGTTTTCAGATCTGTGTTCTCCGTAATAACCGGCTTCTCTCGCTATAAGGAATGTTTCCAATCTCTTAGTCCTCCTTTACAGCTCTTCTATGAACCCTCTCCAGTTTTTCACATAAATAACTGTGGACACCATAACTGGACATAGATGTGACTGCTACTAGAATACTGTGCCAAAAGCAGAGGTAAAATAGCCTTCCGATTCCCCTGTTTACACCTCAGGGATTTCATTAGCTCATTTTTGGCCATAACATCACCCCAAGAGCTCAGCTTCAACCGATTACCCACCATGACCCCATAGTCTCTTCCCGACGCAGAGCGAGACGTCCATCCTGCGGGGCCGAGAGCATCCCGGCCATGACCGAGCTCAGCGGCACCCCCATCCGAAAGCACGTTCACTTGGGTTTGGAGATCCAGCTCTTGAGTTCACATGTCTCGTGTCGACCTTGTGCCATCCTCATTTCTCTGACCAAAACCGCTGTGCCATACCGAGGCGATGGCTTTATCAAAGTGTCACGCGCAGGAGAACGCCGTCGGCGAGCTTGCAGTGGCACCAAAAAGCTGCTCAGCTGCTTTGCTCCCATTTATTTACTGCCCGTGAGCTTGTGTGAGCATCCCTTAACCTTTCTGGACTGCTTTGTGCTGTGAACCTTCGTGGCCATCCCGATCCTTCCTCAGCCTCGCTGTCAGACCGATGGTGCTGCGATCAAATGGACCATTTTCTTAATTTTTTGAGTGAAAAGCAGCGGTGGCGGCCCAGGGAGCTCCATGGGCAGCCCTCAGAGGGCACCAGGGAGTGTAGAAGCCAAAGTCTGACCTCGGGGGTTGCTGTTGAACCCCCTCCTTGGGAGCTGCTGGAAGAGAACGTGCTGCTGTGCCATCAGCAGCAGTACTTCTAAGTCCCTTCAGCCTTTTCTGCTTGTTGGTTGTCGTCTTTCCGTACCCAAGGGACTTACCTTAGGTGTCTTTTTTGCCTAAAACACCAAAAAAAAAAAAAAGTCCCAAGTTCTAACATCTGGAACTGCTTTAATCATCGGGGCTTTCTGCGTTTTCCTTCCCTTTGCAGTTTTCCTCTGCTTTCCACTAACACGCCTTCACTGCTAGCAGCTCCTTGGCCACGGGGAGCAGATTTGGAAGCTGACTGATGGATTTTTTCCTGCACGAGATGTGTGACCCAAACGCGATCGCTTGCATTTGAGATTTTTTTTTTTTAATTTTTTTTTTTTTTTGGCACTCTCCCCCATTTCTCTCTACCCTGTTCTGACCACGTGGGCAAGGAGAAGCGATGCCGCTCGCTGAGGACGCGTGCCCTGTGAGCTCAGCTCACACCAGAGCCTTCGCCTCTCGTTGTACGAGCTCTGCTTCAGCTCGGGGACTGATGGGTTCAAAACATGCTGGAAAAATGATGCCTACCAGGGTTTTTGTGAAATAACCCGTTTGTGTTAGGAACTTCTGCAAGGCAGGAGGTGAATTGTGTCCGCTCTACCTGGACATACCGCTGCCCTCAATCATATCTGTGAGTGGCACGTGCGCTGGAGGACACGCTGTCACTTCCCAAAGCTCGTTCCTGGTCCTGGCAAAGCACAGGAGCGTGGTCATGGCTCTGTTCTTTTCTTAACAAAAAATGCATTTTGGGGACAGCCTTGGAAGGTCTGTTTGGTGGTCCAAAAGGCACTATACGGTGAGCACCCGCTGACGTATCCCTCATGGGAGATTCTCCCTGGTGAAAGAGCAGCCAAAACCCAGTCCTTCTGGACGGGTACAGCTCAAGAGCCTGGCTTTCCCTTGGGCATACGACTTCAAGGCCTCTCAGAGGGTCGTTTGATACCTGGCAGGAGGTGCTCCTGTAATAATGCTGCTACCAAACCTCCTGTGGGACTGGGGACTTGGGGCTGGATCTGGCTTTGCTGATGCCTCCGTCTCGCGCTGCGTCCCGGCCAAGCATTGCTGCTCAGAGGGCGTTTCATAACGCCTTCCACCGAAAGGTTTGGAAACTTACTGGGAGCTTTGCCCTGCAATGAGGCAGCAGCTCCGGTCTTCCCTGGTGCCAGGGCCAGCGCTGAAGTTTCCTGCTTTCCTGTCTGGTGTCTGAACCTCTGTGGTTGCTCTGTGTTTGATGTGATCTAGCGATGAGTTTGCTTGCTAGCCATCAGGAGAGATTTCCCCAGGTTTGGAGGAGTTGAGCCACCAACCAGTAAGAGACTCCCGCTCTCGATAACAGAGCACGGTTTGGCTCCAAAATTAGAGTCAAGAACCATTGCCTAGGACAAAAGGGTAGGCAGGGGAAGATGATAACGCTCAGCTCCATACCCTGCCTCCCCAAAATCTTGTGCGAGGAGAAGGGGAAGAGAGGAGAACGCCTTTGGCCTGGTCCTTGGTCCTTTGCTGAAGTGGTTTTAGTACAGTTAGGTCCTGAGTTTCTTCACCATTTCACCTAGCAAGCTGTACAAATACTTCTCATTAAGGAAAACGTGACGATTGTTTGTCCCTGACTGGTTGCTCAAGAACAGGATCTGCAAAGTATTAATTATCTAATGAGCAATACTGTTTTAAGTGGCGAGAGCGCTCCTTGTGAAACATTGTTTTCCCGTTAAAGCGATTAAGTTGGAAGCGAGAAGCAACGCTTTTTCTTTTCTTTTGGCAGTGACATCCAAGCCAGGATCATCGACGGTACAGAATGCGACCCAGGCGGCGTCCCCGGCGCAGACGCAGGCTCCGCAGCAGAACCTCCAGTCCGCGCAGACGACTCATTCCTTCCCTTCTGTCACCCCCGACCTTATCGTCCAGATGCCAGTAATGACGATGGTGCCTCCTCAGCCTCCTGCGCCGCCTCCGCCGGCCCCCCAGGCCCCCGCTCCGCCGGCCCCGGCCCCCCAACCCATCCAGCCTCACCCTCCCGTCATCCCCACACCCGCTCAGCCCGTGAAGGTGAGTGGTTCCTGCGGTCGGGGCTCGGGATCGGGGTGTTTTGGTGCTTCAGCTGGGTAGAAAGAGCTGCAGCGCTGGTGTCTGTGCCAGGTCTCCACTGCTGGAGTCTCATTTGAAGTCGAATGACCACAATTTGGTCAAAAGATTCCTGTTTGGATAAGGCTTCCTCCTCTGTTGAGTAGAAAAGGAGCCTGTGGGGACCCCTCTTAGACACAAGTTAGCCAGCACGAATTCCACCCAGCCTCGCATGGAATTCATCCTCTGGAAACCTTCCTTATTTAAGCCCTACGTGACTCAGGACAAAATCTCAGCTTACTGAAGTGACTCACGCTCTTGACCTTTCTTGGTACGACAGAGCTAATCCGCGTGGTGTTCTGCAGAGCTCGGTGCAGACAGACAGTATCTCGAGTATTTAGGGAAAGCCTTCCAACTTCCACCCCGTAGCGCTGCCTCCGTGCTGCAGCTTGAGCCTGGGTCGTGCTATGAGGAGCACAACTCAAGTCAAAGACACTGTACGGCCCTTGGTAATCCTGATTTCTTTCTTGCTTGCAGACGAAAAAAGGAGTGAAGAGGAAAGCAGACACCACAACACCGACGACCATCGACCCAATTCATGAATCGTCATCGCTGCCTGCTGAACCCAAGTCCACCAAGCTGGGACCGCGGAGGGAAAGCAGCCGACCGGTGAAGCCCCCGAAGAAGGACGTCCCAGATTCCCAGCAGCACATGGTAGAGAAGAGTAGCAAAGTGTCCGAGCAGTTAAAATACTGCAGCGGCATCATCAAAGAGATGTTTGCCAAGAAGCACGCTGCCTACGCCTGGCCCTTCTACAAACCTGTGGATGTGGAAGCACTGGGACTGCACGACTATTGCGATATCATTAAACATCCCATGGATCTGAGCACCATCAAAGTAAGCTCAGCTTCGCGGGAGGTGTGGGGAGGTCGGGGGCTTGGCGGGGCGTGGATCACGCAGGAGATGACGCCTGCGCACCCAGCACCTCCAGATGTCTGCCAGGCTTTTTTCAGCCCTGGGTTTCTCGTATATTTGGTCCCTCTTGTTTGCCTGTTATCATGACATTTGGAAAAAAAAAACAAACAACCCATCATCCTTCCAGAAGGGCTCTTAGGAAACGCTTGGCTGTTTTGTGTTTTGTTTTTTTTTATAGAAAATTTCCATGACTGTCTAAATCTACGCTTTCTGTTCTTAGCCCAGGAGATGGCCTCAGAGAGCATAAATTACACTAATCAGGGAATTGGATTTAAAACAAAACAGTTTGTATTCTCTTAAAATAAGGGCCCGTGTTCCTGAAGTTGTCTGAATCAGACTTCTGTTCAGCAGAGGTAGGTTCTGCTGCCGATAGGCTGGTGTCACGGATTTCAGAAATGTGTCTTCAAAGTAACCCATGTTTGCACTTGAAGCATTAATTCATTATTTACAAGTCTTTTACTTCTCAGATCTGTGATGAACTCACCTGCAAGCAGTTAAAGCTTAGGGCTGAGTCCTGCTTCACCCAATTTGGGCTTGCATTTTACAACGAGAGGAGGGAATTCTTCCTCCCTGCAGCCTTCTCCTTACTGAGGTTACACCAGGTCTGTGCAGGGATTTCAGCTCTTCCTTCGCTGCTGCACTCAAACCATTTTGCTGAAGGGTGACTTAGGAGCACGTTTCTCTTCCCTCTGTTCCGTCGAAGGAGTTGCAGTGGCAAAAAAACATTTTCAGCCTCGCGTTTGGGATCTTTCTGAGCCAGAGCTTGGGAATGCGTTCTGAAATTCTTTGCTTTGGCTCAGTAATGCAAGCACGGTCCAGGCTGATAGGCACATACCGTGCTGCCCGGAGTAATTGCCACCTGGCTGCGTGAAATGAATTGCTGATGCTGGCTCCGGGCGCTGGTGGCCAGATGTTTCCCCTCTGCAAGCGCGCCATCAGCTTCGGCTTCCCTCTTGGCAAGCGCAGCAGAGCAGCGAGCAAGCCCTCGGGGCTGTGCTCTCCTCGTCTCCAGCGGACAAAAACCGAGTCCATCAGCAGATGGTGCAGGCAAGTGTTGATAAATCAAGATCTTCACGCTCCTTGGCTTCGTACCTTGGCGCTCACGTCCTGTTCAGTAATACACAGAGGCTCATTTCCAGCCGTGAAGCTTTGTAGCTCAGGATGGACAGCAGGCTGCAGGGCTGCCTTGCAGAACCCCCCAGCGCTGCAAACAGAGCGCTGGTGGTATCGCCCTGCGCCTGTCTGAGCTCACCCTTGGCAGGCAGCACCGAGACAGCTGCTCGGCTTTCTCCCTTTGCTTGTTTTCAAGTTCAGCTCCTCTTTCCCAGAGAGTGCGTGAGATCTGCGCGGGGCATGGGAAGCCTCCGTGCTCAGCTGGCGTCGCCCAGTGCTCCCGCCTGGATGCAGCGCCATCGTTTCAGCCTCTGCCAGAGGCATTAGAGCAGATCTGGTTCCTCCTAGGTCAGGTGTTGGAATCCCACTCTGCAGAGGTCGGCTTTTTTCCAGGGTAGGGAGGCTAGATGGCGAGCTTGGGAACCCCAAAAAGTAGGCAAGGCAATTGAATCCTGTCCCCTGTGTCTTAGCCTTGAACAAAGCTCCTTTTTCAGCTGGCTCTTGAGCACAACCAGCTCTTCCTCCCAGGGAATCCATCTGAGCAGAGCGGATTTTTGCTAATAAATGGCCTTGGGGGTGTGTGTGGAGGTTTAGTGCCCGTAGGCCAGTGTCAGGGTTCAGTGGGCAATCCTGGCTGTGAGTGCTGCTTCTCTGATACACCCAGCACCAGCATTCGTTGTCATCTGAAGGGGGCCTGAAGAGCACATCGACCCCTCTTGAACACACCCTGAGTTATCCTTAACAATGCCCCCAGTCTGCTCCTTTATTTTTGTCAACCTGGCGCGATTCTTCCTTATTTGTCCCAGTGCAGGGAGAGGCTTCCCGAGCCTCCACGGGTGCCACGGTGCTGTGTGTGTTCACTTATTGGATTATTGCATTTACGCCCTTAATAGCTGAAAGTTCCTTTTTCTCCCTTCCTTTCTAGTCTAAACTGGAGAACCGGGAATACAGAGATGCTCAGGAATTTGCAGCCGATGTGCGATTGATGTTTTCCAACTGCTACAAGTACAACCCCGCCGATCACGAGGTGGTGGCGATGGCACGGAAGCTGCAGGTAAGAACCGCGTCGCACGGCCACCTTCAGTTCCCAATGATTGCCTGCGTCTTCCTTTCCTAATTGCTCTGGCACAATTGGTGCATCATCTCCCAATAACATAAAAAATAGCATAAAATAACAAAAAACATAAAGAAATGCCATCATGGGTAGCAAATCTTGCTGTGGAAGCGATAGGATTGGGCTGACTCAGCCCGATTTGTATTTGCCTCATTAAACTATTTTGTTTCGTAGCATCTTTTTCTTGTCCTCTTCTCTTTTTGATAAAGGAGTGGGAAGAAAAGTAAGGCTCTGAAACGTGTCTTTCCTCCTCGAGAAACCTGTAGAGAAAATAGGGATTGTACCCCCTTCTTGGTGCAGTCGTTGTAGGCACCTTTTTGATCATCCTTACAGTGAAGTTTTATACCCCACTTGCTCCTGCAACGTTTGTAAAGAATGGTGTAGCTGAAAAAGAAGCCACGTGCGTTGAGCGATGTTTTTGCTTGATGCAAAAACTGCTATTCCAAAAAAAAAACACAAAAAGCCAACAATCTGGGTTCCCTTGTTTCACTTCAGTTCACAAGCATGTTGCTCCCGCGGGTCTGAGCGACCCCAAGCTCTTTTCAGGAGCTGTGCAAAAGCTTCTCTTAGCAGTGAGAAGCCCTCAGCTGCTCCTGCTTTGCACGTTTAACCCAAGCATTTCGACAGCTTTCACTGAGAAACACGTGGGGATTCCCTGTCTCTCTGTTTTCAGGCAGCTCTTTCACTTAAATGCTGATTTCTCCCCCGTTTTTGCTTTCTGAGGGTTGTGGGTGCAGCTGTCATTTCCTAAAACTTCCTGCTCTCTGTCTCTTGGTCCCTCCTGCATAACTTCAGCGTGTTAAACCTGACCCAAACTGAGCTGCAGGAGGCATTCAGGTGCAGCAACCTCCCAAAAGCCGCGTGGAAACGTGCGCCTGTAGCAGGAGGGGGATGCAGGATGGGCTCAGCGGGGCTTGTTCACAGCACACAAGGTCCTGGCTGGATGGGATGAGAAGCGTGCAAGGACACCAGGGCTAAAGCTGCTGGGAAGAGGCTTTGTTCCCGTGCTCATCATCACCGTGGGGCTTGCTGGAAGGATTCAGCAGCAGCTTCAGCACGGCTGGGCACAAAGCACCGGCTTCTTTCTTAGCAAGATAACACAGCGTCATCAGAAAAAGCCCCGCGGAGATTTTTTGCTGTTTACAGTTCTTGCCATCCCTGCACAAGAAAAGCTGAACTCGAGCTGAATGGAGCGGAGGGACTATTTGAATGACAAGGCGTTGGGGTCTCGCTGTATGAAAGGAAGAAAAAAAAAACAACAAAAACCAGCGTGGCTTGCTTTTAACCTTCAGAAAGCAGGGATCTGATTTACATCAGAAAACGCCAGAGCTGGGAAAAACTTGAAGGACATGAGATTCAGGGGAAAAAAAAAAAAGTAGAAACTGGATATTAATAGCTTTGGGCTGGGTCTGTAATGATTACAGAGTAGTTTCTAGAGGAAGTAATAGGAGAAGAATGCTTCCAGATTGTTCCTGGCTCTGTGTAAACTCCTGTGTCCGGTGCCCAAGGCTAACATCTAGATTTTAATGGGGATGTTCCCAAACCTTTCACACTTCGCACTGGAGCAGCCTTTTCTCTCCTCTTCGTGGCACGGCGGCCATCAGGAAATCGTGTAATCACTAGAAATCCCTGGGAATTGGTTGACCCCTGAGAGGTTTCATCAAGTTTAGGGTCGATATTTCCTTGTGATGCTTCTGTAAAATCAGCTCTGGGCTGGTTGAATTTGAGATAAACATAAACTGAGTTAAATGTGTGTTTCAGCACGCTTCTGATGTGAAATTTGTAGCATTCAGCATCTGGTGGTGGTGTTTTTTTTCCCCCTTTTGGATTCTGTGGTTGGTAGACGGCTGAAAAACGCGATGCTCGCCCTCTGGCCACTCATTCTCTTGTTTTGGTCTGGCGAAGCACTTCACAGCCACTTCAAGTGGCGTCCTAAAGCGTTTTCTAACCAGCAGCAGAAGGAACCGGCCGGATCTGATCTGAAATTCTGGTCACTGTTGTCGCAGGCTGCAGAGCTGTAAAGAGCTGCGCGGAAACTTGAGACTTTTCTTTCTCTCACCCCGTCCTGTGGGGAAAGTCCTCAGCAGCCGACACTGCCAGGTGATACCCCGTGGAGGCAATAAAGGACACATTTAGCTCTTTGCAACCGGGATTTTATTCACCTGAGTCAACCCCGCGGGCAGGCTCAGGAGCCCATCCCTGCCCGGAGCCACTTGGGAAACTTTTTCCCAACGTAAAGATGAAAATCTTGCTTTTTGAATGCAACGCCACGACCGTGTGGTGGTGGCCGACAGGGAGAATGTCCCCGTGGCTGCTTTGTAAAGCTGATTTTTATGTTCTGCAGGTTGGAGCCGGTTACTTCAGCTCCTTGCACTCCCTCGGGGTTAATAGCGTGTCTTTTCACCCTCCTTGTGTGGCTAAATCCCCAAAAGTGGATTTCAGGAGTTCTCCTCACTGGTGTTTGTGGCTCTTGGAGCTCCTGTTGTGATAGGGGTGGGTGCCAAAGCTCAGGCAGCCGGGCTAGCAGTTCTCCCTTCGCCTGTACCCTGTGCAGAGAACTCATTTCGGGTGGAAAGGAGCCAAACAGACGAGTGAGGTTTCTGGAGCACTGCTGAGGTTTGGAAACCGGGCTGAGGATGCAAGTCTGGGCACGGGTTAGCGAGTTCCCATCAGCCAGGAGCGCCGGGCGTTGCTTAACAGATAGCCCTGGTTCTGCCCACTCGAGCTATTTACCTGTCCTTGCATCAGCCTCTGAATTAACCCTGTCCGAATCTCTCTGTTCCCACTTTCTGCTTGGAAGCCGATTTTTGAGGAGTTTTGGTGTGAGCAGGAGCTCGAGCTCCCTCGCGGTTGTGCCAATCAAGCGTGGAGCTGGGAATTGTGCATGAAGCAGCCGAGGGGGCCAAAACAAATCCCTCTGCCTGCAGTCACAGCCCCGGGCACCGCCTTTGTCCTGGTTGATGTTTGTCCAAGCAAAGGACAGGCCGGTGGCACCGGGGATTTGCATGGCAGTAAGAATCCCTGATTACAGAGACATTAATTAGGCTGTTACTTGCTTCCTCGTTAGGAGTGCTAGGGGGTTTTCCAAATGCTGAGGGCTTTTCGTAACCCAAGTGCTTCTGAACTGATTGATGGTTTTTAACTTTGCTCAACTGGATTTCAAATCAACCTTCCTGAGTGTTACATGGAAAGCTAGACAGGCATAAAGAGCTGGGAAGTTCTTATTCCTGACCCTAAAGAGTTCAGAAATTGTATGTGAGCAGTGTTTTAGCATGGGCTGCCGGCGGTAACGAAGCACCGGACTTTCTGGTTCATGGCAAGCAGTAATTAGTTTGTAAACACACATTAAGGGCAGTGACTCAGCGCCTTGAAGCACTGCAGCTCGTTGCAGGGGGAGCGAAGTCACAAGCACCCTCGCACGCCTCTGTCGTGCTGCAAGCCATCTGAAAGCTCTCCTTTTCCTCGACTGTGTGCTCCGGAGCACTTTGTGCTTGCAGTGCAGCAAGGGAAGCAATTCCTTCCCCCTTCCAGCCTTGCTGGCTCCTTTTGTGGGAGCACAGAAGAGAATTTGGCATTTCTGCCAGTAGATGGAAGCAGCGAAACAACATCTGCAGCGCCCGAAGCGTGCACTGAACAGAGGCACAGGAGGTTCAGGACGGAGAAATGCCTCCCAGCAGCGCTCCACCTGCACAAAACGAAGAAGGAGGGACGAACAAAGGAGCTCAGGGAAATGCTGAGCCAGCTTTAAGCACCACCAGCTCCTTAAACGAACAGCGAGGACGAGCCTGACCTGAAAATCTTGGAAGCCTCGGGGCTGAAGAAGGTTGCTCCTCGTGTGCGAGCATCTCATGCGCTCAGGTGTGGGCTGCAGGGAGAGGGAATCCACTTGTTGTCCGTGCTCAGTGGGCTTGGTGGCAAAACATCTCCTGTTCAGAGGTGTCACAGGTCCCTGGGTGTGCTTAACAGCTGCTTTGCAAGGCGCTGGAGTCCCCGTGCTTAAAGTCAGCTCGGCGTTGGAGCGGGGGATTTGATGTCACCGGGTGTTTGACTTGCTAAAGGGATTTAATAAGTCCCAGAAATCTGCATCGATTTGCGTGCAGCTAATGTTGACGGTCTGCTGGGGCGTAGAAGGAAGCCGTGGACCTTGGGTGGAAGGTTCCTGCTCGGTGCCACGCACCCAGGACACGGAGAATGTCGCCTCCTTTCCTTCCTACATAAAAAAGGGGAAAAAAATGAGTTCCCGAAGCTGCTTCGTTGTCTCCTCTGCTTCCCAGCTCAGCATCGCTCCCTGAAAAGCCCCGAGGCTCAGCTGGATCCCCTCCTGGGAGCTCCTCTTCTCCTTGGGGGGCTCCAGAAGGAGCCTGGAGTGACCAGCAGAGCTCTTGTGGAGCTGTCTGGCTTCTAAATAAGTAAAAGCAGGGGAGCTGAGCCCATTTTCAGGTCTCACTTCCCCAAAATCAGGCATTTTTTCTGCAAGTGCTTCTCCCATCGCGAGGCAGTTCAGGTGGCAACCTGCCCTATTGAGGGGAGCGCCCGGGTACAAAACCAGCTCTTTTTCAGTTGCTTTGGCAGCGTGGGCGTGTACAAAAACAGTCGGATTGATGTGAAACAACTCAGGGATCACAACCTTGGCTGGAAGCGTGGCATCGAGATTAAAATCTAACGCAGGTAGCACTTGTTCCGGGAAACTCGATGAGAAAACAAGACTGGGAGCGGTGTTGGGTGTAGGATGGGACAGAGGGGACCCTGCTGCAGTTGGGAGCAGCACCCACAAATGGTCCCTGCCTCCTGCTGTGGCCCCGGTCCCTAAGGGATCACCGGTGGCTTCACCTCAAGTACCGGGAGCGAAACGGCGCGAGCACACACACAGCCTTTCACTGGAACTGCCTCGATAAGAAACACAATCAGCCTTTCACTCCTAATCTCGCTGGTTTAAATTAAAGCGGATCTTAATCGGGCTTTAGAGCAAAACGACTTTCCCAGCCGTGGGGTAGCGGTGAAAATAACCCGGCTTGGTACTCCTGAGGATAATGGGGAAGTGTTTGCACAAGGGTTTGATTAAATCGAGGTGGTTTTCGCGGCACGGCCGTAGGAGAACGGGCAGCAGCAGTTTCACTTAGGAAATCCAGCCTGTGTCTGGGCTGAAACGGAGAGGGAATAAATGGCAGCGCAGGAGCTGAGCTCGGCAGCGTTGCAGCTTTGAAAATGAATCTTGCTGGAAAACTTTCCCCCCAAACCATCCTGGATACAGTCAAAATTCCAACCAGACTTGAAGTGTTGAGGAAGCGATGTTTGCAGCAGACGGGACTGTGTGTGTGTGAGTTTGTTGCTTGCACAGAGACCACAGGTATGTAGGGAACACCCTGGAGATGCTAACTGCCTTCGGTAGGAGCACGGTGCTCTGCCAAACCCTGCCTGATTTTTTTTCCATCTTCTTTTCAGGACGTATTTGAGATGCGCTTCGCTAAGATGCCAGACGAACCAGAAGAACCTGTGATTCCAGCCTCTTCTCCCGTGGTGGTGCCACCTCCAACCAAGGTGGCTCCCCCTTCCTCGAGCGATAGCAGCAGCGATAGCTCCTCGGACAGCGACAGCTCGTCGGATGACTCCGAGGAAGAGCGAGCTCAGCGGTTAGCAGAACTCCAGGAGCAGGTACCGTGTCCGTCCCGGGGCACCTGGGGTTTCTTTCTTCACCTCAACTGCCTCAGGCAGCTTGTTTTATTTAGCTCACAGCCTCAGGATTGCTGTCTGATACCGAGTGTCAGCTGTAAAGTGCTCTACGAGCTGTGAAGGGCCGGTGGAGTACGAAGCAGTGGGTGCAGTTCAGAGCTGTCCTCCCAGGGCTCTCCACAGCTGCACAAAATAGTCCCCAGCTCGCTGTCTGAGGTCAGGTGCTGCCTTATAAATGGGCTGAACGCCTTCAGGGCTGCCTGAGCCCTCAGGAGGAGGATTTATCTGCTGTGGCCAGCTGACACTCTGCGGGGGAAGGCCGTGAGATAAAGAGCAGGCAGCTCCAGCTTCTTGCGTCCTTCCAGTTCGTGACGTTGTTGGCACTGGGAAGTAAAAGCGTTGAGGAAGTGAGCGGCCCACTTCTGCCCTAACGGGGAGAAAAGCTGTGCCAGGCTCTATAAAAAGATTGCCTCCTTCCTGTTGCAGAGGTCACGACACTTAAATATACAAAAATCAGGGTGATAAAAAGCTGGAAGAAGTGACCTAGTTAGTAGTAAAAGATAAGAAAGCACAGAAGGTAGAGAAGGATGGAGAAAAGAGAGAGAGAGGTGATTAATGTGGAGAGAAGGAGGTGCTGGGCAAAAGTATCTTGATCTTTGTGTGTCTGCCTCTCAGCTTAAAGCAGTGCATGAACAGCTTGCAGCCCTGTCCCAGCCACAGCAAAACAAACCAAAGAAGAAGGAGAAAGACAAGAAGGAAAAGAAGAAGGAGAAGCACAAAAAGAAGGAAGAACTGGAAGACAGCAAGAAAAGTAAAGCCAAGGAACCGCCACCCAAGAAAGCTAAGAAAAGTAACAGCAACAGCAGTACCTCCAGGTCAGCCCTGTTTGTGTCCCATCACGTTTTGTTGCGCTGAGGAGCATGACACTCGTTTGTTTTTTTTTTTTTCTTCTGATAATTAACTTTCTTACACGCAGGATTCTTGAAAAGTAACTCCTGTGCCTTTGGTAGGGCTGGCTCGCAGCAAAGCCCCTCGCCTTCGTGCTGGTGCGATCGCTTTGCGTCGCGGGCACGAGTTCAGCAGCAGCACCTGCTCGTGCTGCTGTGTTTCGGTGTCTGCCTGCTGGGGCTGCTTTTAGCACATTAAATATGGGAGAGAAAACCCCGCAGAGTCGGGCTGCTGCATCTCAGCGCCCTGCGTTCTGTAGTTTTCCTGCCCCTTCCTTTTTTTGGAGCTGGAGGTTTTGAACGAAGAGGTAAGGTGCCAAAAGCCGAGTATCTGCTGCTTGAACAGGAAGGGGATGTTGTGCCTCGGTATTGAAACCTGGGTGAAAAGGAGGAGTTTGGCATATTTAGCTGAAATGAGCTGAAATTAAGGAGTTGTTGCTTCTTGTGAACATGTTTCCTTACGGATACTGGCTTTTGCTTCTGCCTGCGTGCAGCCTACAGGGAGATTGTGCTGCCCTAGTGCTGCTGCGGTGTCAGATTCCACACAGCAGAAGCCTTTCCTGCAGGGAAATGTGCAGCATCAGTTGGGCTTTCGTCCGTCCGAGCGCAGATGTGAAGAATTAACCTCTGGAGCTGCTCATTTCTGTCTGAGTTGAGGGAACGTTGGACGGGTAGCTCGGACTTGGATGCCCAAGGGGTAGCAGGCTGAGCATCCCGCATCCAGCCTCGTGGCTGGGCTGGAAAATAAGAGGATGCTTTTTAGGATTGAAAGGAGACGTGCAGAGAGCTCCCTCCTGCACCTCGTGCCTGGTTTGTTCTCTGTTTGATGCCGCAGCAGTAGTTGTAAAATCCGAGTGCCGTGGTTGTTCCACGATGTTAGAGCCAAGCAGCTGCTTTGTGAAACGTCTCTGTGTTTTGATGTGCTCTGTAATAACATTTTATAATTATTCTTAAGTAGTAAGAAGGAGCCTGTGACGGTGAAGAACAGCAAGCCCCCTCCAGCCTACGAGTCTGAGGAGGAGGAGAAGTGTAAGCCAATGTCCTATGAGGAGAAGAGGCAGCTGAGCCTGGACATTAACAAACTCCCTGGTGAGAAACTGGGCCGAGTTGTCCATATCATCCAGTCAAGAGAACCCTCGCTTAAAAACTCCAATCCCGATGAGATTGAAATTGACTTTGAGACATTGAAACCCTCCACGTTACGGGAGCTGGAGAGATACGTGACATCGTGTTTACGGAAGAAGAGGAAACCTCAAGGTACCTGTCAGCCTCAAAGCTGTTCCCTTCGTGTTCCCAGCCGGGTGACAGATTTGCAGAGAGAGATGTTGGTTTTTATGCTAAAATGCTGGTTTTTAGGCATTTTATATCCTTGCTCAGTGAAAGAGAGGAGCTTCTACTTCTCTAGCAAAACGAGCAGTGCCACCACAGCGTGTCTGTTAAATCCAGCTGCTCTGACACGAGGCTGCTGATCCTTGGCCTCCCTCTAACGTAAATATTTTCTTCCAAATCCTACCGATACGAAGCGTGCAACTTGCTGCCAGTTGGGTGGAACAGCACCCGCCGTTTCAGCCCCAGGCAGGCTGTTTTTTTTATAAAAACCACGGGTGCTCTTTCTGACGAGCAGCAGCCTCGTGGTGGGGCAGGGGAGCGGAGGCAGGCGGGGGGACCACGAAGCCCTGCAGGGCACGGGGCTCGCTCTGAGCTGCCTGCTCTTGGGGCTGAGGCTCCCGACCTCGCCCCTCCTCTCTGCCAGCCTTTTTATTCCCCTTTTCAACATCCCCGTTTATTCACGGCTGAGGGACTGATAAGCATTTTGGTTACTGGAATGAAATCTTGGGGGATTTGAAAGGAATCTCCTAGTTGCCCGTGGGCAAAGGGGAGGGGAGGGGGATCACAGTGTGCTATAAACCAGAGTGGAAAACAAACCTACCCAAACCTTGGGAGCTTGCTTCATGCTCTTGCACCCGATTAAAACATTTAGATAGTTTTATTTGGGTTTAGCAAGTTGTAAAGAGGTACAGCAGGGCCCGAGGGCTCTTCAGCTGTAGCGCCCCGTTTTTATTGGGGTTTAAGCTACTAAAATAGGCAGCTGCCTACTTCCCACTGCCTCAGCTACCTGGGCCAGGAAGGTGATGCAGCTAAAAAAAAAAGAAAAAAAAATGAATTTTCATCAGTGAGAACCCGCTGCTGCTTGGCACAGCGAGCTCGGGGTGGCCGCGAGCAGCAGAGAGGAGCTTGGGTTCGGCAGCAACCCTGGCCTGATGCCGTGGGAGGGGAAACCCCCATCATTTTCTGCCCCTTTTAAAACCTCCAAGGGCCTGCTGCAGCCCGGCTCGTGCAAGTCAGAGGTGGGAATAAGCGCAGCAAAATCAAGGGGGTTTGCCACGCAGCAGGAGGCAGGGTTCTGGGGGGCCGCTTCTCCTTCTGACGCTCTTGTCCTGTTGTCTTGTTGCAGCAGAAAAAGTGGATGTAATTGCTGGTTCCTCTAAAATGAAGGGGTTCTCGTCCTCAGAGTCTGAGAGCACCAGCGAGTCGAGCTCCTCCGACAGTGAAGATTCAGAAACAGGTTAGATGCAGCTTATTTAAAGACTCAGTCCTATACCTGGTTTCTGTATAAATAAATATGTTTTCATTACCGGCTTGGTCTTTAATTTTTTGTCTTTGTAATCAAACCAATGTACCCAGCGGAGATGCTGCATGTTGCCCGTCTCGGGCCCTCCGTGTACAACTTGGCAGTAGCGCTGTTGTCTCTGGCAGTTCTCGAGCGCTACGAGATATTTTCATAAGCTTTCCTTTCTCAAGTTGGATGTGGGCGCAGGAGCCAAACTGCGGCATGTGCCAAGGTAGCTCTTTGTCTGGCTGATGACCTAGATTTGTATTTTTAGAAAGCCGCTCTATTGTCCTCGCGGGAGGCACGAGGCGTTCTCACCAGGAACGCTTGTGCAACAGAGCAGTGCGCTGGAGAAAGGCTTGGGAGACGTGCGTTATTTGTGTAAAGAGCCTTTTTTTACGGCGTCGGGCAGGTCTGTGTAGGAAAAGTAGGGTAAAAACTTCCAGGGCAGCGTCTGCTCTGCGTAGCTCTGTGCTTCTGCCTTGGTACGACCTCTGCCTTTCGTTGTTTGGGCTTGGACGAGGCTGCCCTCGCCCTCTGGTGAAGCGTTGCTCTTTCCTCTAACATCTCGTGCTGGCGTTCCCTGCTTGCTTTTACATCAGCAAAGCCGTGCGGTCGACTAAAGCTCTTTTCCCCTCTAGCTGCTAACCCAGCTTGGCCTCCAGAGGTGTCCCCGGGCTCTTCCCAGCACGCAGGGCAGCAGAAAGGCTTCTGCATGGCCGGGAGGTGCACGAGGCAGGGGATATCCTGCCTCCTCTTTCAGAGCAGGGCTGGCTCCGTGGCACAAACCGAGCAGAAATCCTCTCACCATCCTGCCAGCCTCCAGCCTCGTGTTATTTCGGTAGGAGGAGAAAAGAAATGCACGGGCTGGAGGCTCGTGGATCTGCAGCTCTGAAACCAGCAGGGCCTGAGAGCTGTCAGAAGGCTCCTCTCTCTCTTCCTTTCTCCTCCAAAAACGCAGCAGCTGGGATTGATTGGACTTGAGTTGGAGCCAAGCTGGCATCAGTTCCCGTAAATGCTTCAGTTTTTAAGGATGTGTGCGTCTGGGATCATGCTGGAGTGTGCTATCTTTTAACATGACATATGGAGGTTGCATGCTTTTGCCTACTTCCACGTATTTTTAGTAGGATCTGCGTGGTTTTTTGTTTTTTTTTGAGGAACTTGCAAGGTTTTGTTGCATTGGACTAACTCGTAGATGGCGATGGGAAGGTTAAATCTGTCGGTGACGAATTCCCAGAGGGGAAGGGTGACCCGTGCTCCTTGGCAAAGCAGTGAAACAAACCGGCCGTGTTTGTGCTCGTAGAAAACGCTCGGGCCACTTATTTCCATTAATTTCCTCCTGCCTGCAGCCCTGCGGGGCTTTGCCAGGGGCTCGGAGCCCCGCTGGCCGTGTTGGGCACCGCGTGGGTCCTAGAGCTGCGGCGTGGTTGAGGTTAGAAGGGGATCTTAAAACCCATCGGGTTCCAGCCCCTCAGCGTGGGCAGGGACACCTCCCACTAGACCCAAAGTTTCATCAGGGGCCGTTAAGTGGCCGACCCCACCCCAACCCGGGGTGCCGGTCCCGTTTCCAAATGTGGAACCAAAAAAATCGCCCGTGGAGACGAATCTGACGAGGGCGATGTGGTGCTGGTTGGAAATTCTGTCCGCAGCCCCAAGTCCGCTCCAGCTGACAAAACCGGCCTCTGATGAAACTGAAAATGCTCTTTTTTCTCCCAAATATGCCTGGTGACGGGGCCATAGACGCAGAGAGGGAGAAAACGGTTTGCAGGTAGAAGCCCAAACCTTTGGATTTAGAAGAGAACCGCATCAGTGATGCGATGTGGCAAACAGATGATGATTAAACTCCTTTTTTTTAGTAATTTACAGCCAACGGGGCTTTGCTTTTCCTAAAAAAGCCAAGCCTCCCCTCCCGATCCACCACCACGAGCTGCCGAAAGCCCTCGCTGGCAGCGTGGCCGGGTGCCTGCAGAGCCGCCTCGTTCCCTCTAATTACGGGGACCCTGTTTAATTGCTGCGGGGGGGGCTGCACGCTTCCGATGTCGTGTTTTTGGTGACATCGCAGCCCTGTCCTTGTCCCCAGTCCTTTTGGACCTCGGAGCAGGATGAGGCTGTTCCTTTTTGCTGTTAAATATTCCTGTATTTACCCGCCCCCGCTTTTGGAAACTGGGGAGGTGGAGAATTGAGTTTGCCACTTTGTTTGCTCTCTGATTTGAGTTAGGATCAGGCATCTCAGGAGCTTTTCCGTGTTTTTTTTTTTCTCTGGCCACTTTATTTGGTTGCTGAGCTGCTGCACGGCAGGATCCCACCGTGGGTTTTGCGCAGCAGGCGTCGGGGATGTTCAAACCTGACACAAGCTGATGCACGACTTCTGTTTTACCTCGGTTTGCTCTTGCTTTGAGAAAAAAAGCCAGGCAGGCCGTGCTCACGGGTGCAAGCAGAACTAGGTGCCATCAAGCCGTCACCGAGAATTAACTGCAATTAACTGCAAACGAGTTGCTTTGAAGCTACACGCAGCTTGGCTGTCGGGCAGCGCTCTCCCACGAGCTGCCTCTTGCTTTTTGCAGCCCAGAGCTCGTAAGACGTGGGTCCTTTGTTCGTGGATCCTTTTTTCCATGGATCCTTTTTTTCCGTGAATCCTTTTTTTCCTGGATCCTTTTTCTCCTGCTCGCTTACGAGCGATGTCTCCAGCCCTCAGTTGAGTTGCCAGCAGAGCGTGTTGTGTTTATTTAAGTCGGGAGCGTTGCTCTCCTCCTCTAAACCCGCAGGTACGGCGATACTCTGAAAGCAGGAGGCTTCAAAGGGGGGGAAAAGCAAAATAAATACAGGCTTTGTGGTGTAGGAGAGCGAGCAGCCTTTGCCTTAAGCCCTGCGAAACCAGCGGTGCAGAACGAGAGGGTTATTCCAGTCTAACTCGTCGTAATTAGCGCCCAGGTGCATGCAAACGACCCCGAGCTTTTGAGGAAAGCAGCCTTGGCTTTTACACCTCTCGGGTAGCAGGAACGGCCTCTTGGGTTTCGTGTTTGTGGATTTTGTTGTTGTTTTTTTCCCCAAATCTCCCTGTTTTAGCGAGTTTTGAACGAGATCCAAGCGTGTCGGTGCGTGAAGGCTTCGCTGAAGGCACAGGTGCAGTGGCAGCGGTGTTCAACCCAGGGCTGGTGCAGGCAGTTGGTTAGTAAGGAATCAAAAACCGGGCCGCGAAATGGGGAAAAAAGCCGTTTTTGGGCTTTCTGCAAGCCCGTGCTTGGGGCTGTTTCTGCCTTTGGGAAGAGAGGAGCTGACGTTAGGCGGTGCGACGAGGCGGCGCGGCGTCTCACCGCTGCCAGTGGCTCGGGTTTTGTCATCACGAAGTTAGTCTTGGTGTCCTCCGTGATGCTCTCCTGCTTGCTCAGGGCAACTTTTCTTGACTCGAGCGAGTTTTTATTTAACCCTGGACCCATTCTGTGGCCTCGAGAGAGGGCTGGCGCTGCCGTGGCCGAACCGTTGGTTGTTCGAAGCGGGTTTTTAGGATTTGCTCCTTTCTGCCCCCTTTCCCGGGCTGTTTCTTGGGTGATCCAGCTGGGTGCCACTCATTTTGGCACCACGAGCCCTTCCCATGCTTCTATGGCGCTGGTTTGGCCTGGATGGCAGAGGGCAGAGAGCTTCGGGTACGTTTCAGCCTCGTTTGCTGATCCCGCAGCTCCTGCTCTCTCCTAGAACCCCAAATCCCCCCAAATCTTTTCCCATAAAAGATTCCTGCCTTTTTTAGGAGCTCGCGGGCTTTGCTGCGGCTGGGAGGCTGGAAGGGGGAAACCCAGGCTCAGGTTTTCACCTCTGGTGCTAAAAAACCACCCAGACCCGACGCCGGGACCCCTCGGCGGGGCCACAACCGGCCCCGCAGTCCCAAAAACAATCTTTGAGTCAGCTTTTCTATCCAGGAGCAGCTCTTTCGATAAGCAATAGCCTATTCCCAAGTTGTTTCTCGTGCCGTTTTCCTTAAATTCCGGGTCTCTTTTAGCCATTTGTTAAAATGTTCTCCCCGGCCGAGCCGTTTGTTCTGCCGCGTGTTATTTCCCTGCGAGGCGCAGGGGGGGTGGGATCGTGCTCTTTTATTGGAATGTATAACTGCATGTTTCTTCAGCAAACTTGTAACTCTAGCTCTCTCGAATTGCACCAGTGTGAACTGTTTGAAAGTTGGAATGGATTTGACCAAGAATGGACTGTTTTCGTACCGTTTTTATTCAGATTTCTTCCAGTTAGTGTTTTATCTGCTACAAAGAATTACTTTATACAAATCTGTTTATTTTTATATCTTGTCTGCATGCTTTTGGATTATAACAGCCATGTAACCACAACCTCCTTCCAAAAAGAAAAGAAAAAAAAAAAATTGTATAGTTTTTTTTTTTGTTCGTTTCGTTCTGTTTTTAAATAATAAAATCAATAAAGTGTTTGGCTTGCTCCAGAAAAAAACGCACCTTTTGTATAATCCTGGAATCGTAGTTTTTAACTATTTGACGTGGAGGTGGAAGTCTTGCCGCTAGGGTAGCGCACGTTAGGGATTTGCTATTCGGGACAGGCGTGGGTGGGAGCAGGAGAATTTAGGGAAAAAACCCTAAAGAGGGGAAGGTGCCGGAGAGCCTCCGGGGAAGGCGTGCGCCCGCGGGAGCCGCTTGGGTGCTGAGCAGCTCAGCCCCATCCTCCTGCTCTGCCAAACGTGCTGAGATGACATCATGGAAACTGCATTCCTGTGTTTTTTCGGTGATTTCACCCACGCACACAAAGCAGAGTGGCAGGCCTGCCGCTGTTCTTTTTCCTTCAAGCTCCCAGCTGCTTGGACAGGGCTCGTTTTGGGCACAAAACCCTTTTTTTTTGTGTTTTTTTTTTTTTTTTCCCCCTTGGGGAGCCTCACTGCCGGTTGCCCACCGGTTGCCATTGCGCCAAGCCTGTGGAGGATGCTCGGCTGCCCGTCCTCAGCCAGGGCTCGGATCTTTTGGCACCTCTGCAGTCGGCCATCGTGCCGGGGAACGTTTCCATCGCATCGTGGCGAGCTCACAACGCCGAGCGGGACCGGTGCTGCCTCCCAGCCCAGAACCAAGCATCCACCGGGAACGCCGTGCGCCCTGCCTGCACCGAACCTCCCCGCCGAGCAGCCTCCGTGCATCCAGGACGGTGGGGAAATCCGCGAGCATCTCCCCAAAAGAAGCGATGAGAAAAGGCGCCGGCTTCTCAGCGCTGGATCCCCGTCATTTCTCACCATATTCGCTTGGGCTGAGCTCACCTCTGGCCCTCGGGGTTTTCCCTTTCCTCGTCTTTCGGCCTCGAAGCCGTGTGGGTTGGTGTCTGCAACCCGAATTAGAGAGAAGCGCTCTGCCACGACGCTCGCGTGGCTTTTTTCAGCCCCAGCCCGTCTCCTTCGAGGACACGTCTTAGTTCCACGCCACCCAACGCTTTTCTCTTCTCTTCCCCGATACCCGCAGTCTGCAGTGCACTTTTCCTCCGAGTTTCAATTCCTTTCCCTTCCCACGAGTGCTTTTACCCCAGATAAGGCAGAAGCAGGGCTCCTTGCAACCCCCCCATATCACAGCTCGCCGTGGGGCTGGGAGGCTTTTGGCCACGCAGCCCCATGGCCGCGTAGCCCTAGGTAAGTGGAGCATCCGCAGAAGTCACCCATTTCTCAGCCCGTCTTGCTTTTCCCCGCATCCACAGCCACTTTGCCCTTTGACCAGCTTCCACCCACGAATTCATCCCCGTATTTTTTGCCCTGGGAGGGCGAAATCTCCCAGAGCCGGGCTGCAGGAGCTGGAAACGGCCGCCTCGTGCTCTTTTCCACTGGATCTGCAAGCGTGGAGATTTCCATAGGGGCTCTGCCACCTTCGTGCACCCACATCAAACAATTCTTGCCTTCCAAAGGACTCTTTGCAGGCACGTTGTCTGCAGCAGGGGCTGGCACTTTTGCTGTTTTCGGTGCCCTGAGCTGAGATTTTCCTTTTCTTTCCGAATTGACATTTCTTTTTGCTTCATCATCTGCAAAATCAGAGCGTGTTCCCTTTGCTTTTGGGTGTTCGATGATGCCCAGATCTTTGTGCCCTCATCAAAACGCCTTCTATGCCTCAACCCAGGAGAGGAAGAGGAGGCGAGCCTAAAAAATCAGCCAAAAAAACGGGCAAGGCTGATTTTTCCAAAGCCACCTTTGGAAACGGCGTTGGGGTCGAAATTCCCTCCCGTGCCAAGCACGGCTGAAATAACGCCACATAAGGCCAAAGGAGTCGGAGCGCTGTCGGGCTGGAATTTGCCGCCGAGGAATTTTTGGCTGGATAACCCGATATCGGACAAATGTATTTCTGTTGCTTCGCCGTTTCTTGGCGTGGACTTGCAGAGGAAATCCTGGGAAAGGGTGGTTGTGTACACGAACTTAGGCCAGTTGTTGCGATGATCGTGCTTTAAAAATATCCCCGGCTCTCCGTGCAGCACAGGGAGGAGGCGTGAGAGATCACCCTTTGTCCGCTCACACAGACCCAAATCCTCCGGGTTAGGAGGCAGGGTTGCTGTTTGCCTAGCTCCATTTCTTTCTCTCTCTCTTTTTTTTTTTTTTTTCTATCTCCTTGTGGTTCCAGCGTCTCTCTCCTTATCTCTGCCTCCGAGCGAGGCGGCATTCCTGGAATAGCTGAGTCTGGTCAAGCACAGCTCCGTTGCTCTCGTGCGCTGCTTTGCCAAAACCCGTGCGGCAGAGATGCTGCTGGAGGGAGGCTCCCACCACGTTGCGTTCGTGTGTGGGTCCTGCAGCACGATGCTGAAAACCCCGATCCTCCCCGGTCCCAAGTGGGGAGCTCAGGAAAAGCCAGCTCAGGGGATTAAGTGGGTTTAAGTGGGTCATAGCAAACCGCTGCCGTGGGTTGGCCGCTCTGTTTCTTTCACCGTGGACGCGCGGAGCAGCACAGTCCGGGTACTAACATTTGCTCTGTCCCCTCTTCTCTTTGCAGAAATGGCACCAAAATTGAAGAAGAAAGGGCATTCTGGGCGAGAGCAAAAAAAGGTAGGACCCGGAGCATCCTCCCCCTCCCACTGGGCTGGGATCGAGTCCCCGGGGAGCTGTGGGGCCGCGGGGTGTCCTGCCAAGCCCTCCAGCACGAGAGGCTTTTGCTTTGCTTGGAAGCCGTCCCGCGGCCAGCCGAGTGGCGGCCGTGGGGTCCAATCCAGCAAGGCATTTTTTGGGTAACGAGCGTTTGTTTCGTAGCATCACCATCACCACCATCCACCGGTGCAGCAGCAGCAGCAGCAGCCGCCGCAGCAGCCCCCGCCGCCGCCGCAGCAGCAGCCCCCGCCGCCGCCCCCGCCGCAGCCGCTGCCACAGCAGCAGCTACAGCCGCAGCAGCCGCCGCCGCCGCCGCCCGTCCCTCCGCAAGCGCCGCCACCGATGAAGTCCTCCCCCCCACCTTTCGTACCCGCGCAAGTCCCCGTCATGGAGCACCCCCTCCCAGGGAACATGTTCGACACTATGCCACATTTCACTCAACCCATCATGCATCTTCCCCAGCCGGAGATGCCGCCCCATCTTCCCCAGCCACCTGAGCACAGCACTCCTCCCCACCTGAACCAACACGCGGTGGTCTCTCCTCCAGGTGAGCATGGAGTGGGTGCTAAGTACCCTATATTGGGTGCTAGGTACCCTGCGTTGGGTGCTAGGTACCCTACATTGAGTGCTACATACCTTGCGTTGAGTGCTAGGTACCCTGTGTTGGGTGCTAGGTATCCTATGTTGGGTGCTAGGTACCCCATGTTGGGTGCTAGGTACCCCGTGTTGGGTGCTGGTATCCCGTGTTGGGTGCTAGGTACCCTACACTGGGTGCTAGCTATCCTGCGTTGGGTGCTAGGTACCCTACGTTGGGTGCTAGGTACCCCATGTTGGGTGCTAGGTACCCTACATTGAGTGCTACGTACCCTGCGTTGAGTGCTTGGTACCCTACATTGGGTGCTAGGTACCCCATGTTGGGTGCTAGGTACCCCATGTTGGGTGCTAGGTACCACATGTTGGGTGCTAGGTACCCTGAGTTGGGTGCTAGGTACCTTGTGTTGGGTGCTAGGTACCCTGCATTGGGTGCTAGGTGTCCTATATTGGGTGCTAGGTACCCTACGCTGGGTACTAGGTACCCCGCATTGGGTGCTAGGTACCCCGTGTTGGGTGCTGGCCAACTTGTATTGAGGGCTGGACACCCTACACTGCGTGCTAGACACCCCGTATTGGGTGCTAGACACCCCTCGTTGGGTGCTGGACACCCCATGATGGGTGCTGGCACCTTGTACTGGGTTCTGGGTACCTCGTTGGGTGCTGGACACCCCATGTTGGGTGCTGGACACCCTGTATTTAGTGCTAAACACCCCATGTTGGGTGCTGGCACCTTGTACTGGGTGCTGGGAACCTCGTTGGGTGCCAGACACCCCATGTTGGGTGCTGGATACCCCACGTTGGGTTCCAGACACCCCGTGTTAAATGCTAAACACCCCATGTTGGGTGCTGGCACCTTGTACTGGGTTCTGGGTACCTCGTTGGGTGCCGGACACCCCTCGTTGGGTGCTGGACACCCTGTGTTGGGTGCTTGTACCTTGTACTGGGTGCCGGGTACCTCGTTGGGTGCTGGACACCCCGTGTTGGGTGCTGGGTTCCTTGTTGGGTGCCGGCCACCCCACGCTGCCCACTAGAGCCACAAACCTGGGGCGGGAGGAAGAGGAGGGAGCGAGGAAGCGGCCTTGGTGGCTCTCTCCCGGAGGGCGGGCGGGGAGGAGGCCGCTCGCGTCCCCGCAGGCGGTGTCACCGTCCTGTCCCCTCTCTCCCCAGCTTTGCACAACGCTCTGCCTCAGCAGCCCTCGAGACCCAGCAACCGCGCCGCCGCGCTGCCCCCGAAGCCTTCGCGCCCTCCGGCCGTCTCGCCAGCCATCAGCCAGCAGCCTCTGCTCCCGCAGCCGCCTCTGCCCCAGCCTCCCCAGGTCCTGCTGGAGGACGAGGAGCCGCCCCCGCCTCACCACAGCCTGCCTCTGAGCACCAGCCAGATGCAGCTCTACCTTCAACAGCTGCAGAAAGTGCAGCCGCAGACTCCTCTTCTCCCTTCAGTGAAGGTCCAGTCGCAGCCCCAGCCTCCCCTGCAGCCTCCGGCGCACCCCGCGGTGCAGCAGCTGCAGCACCAGCCCCAGCAGAGGCCCATGCACATGCAGCCCATGTCCTTCCCTTCCCACATCCCCCAACCGCAGCCGCCTCCGCAGCAGCATCCGCCCCCGCAGCCGCCGCCGCCGCCGCCGCCGCAGCCGCCGCAGCCGGCGAAACCTCAGCAAGTCATCCAGCACCACCCCTCGCCGCGGCACCACAAGCCCGACCCCTACTCGACCGGTGAGCGGGACTCGGGGCCGCCCGTCGAGAGCCTCGAACCCCGCCGGGCTCGCGTTTGGCGACGCCGGGTTGTGGGGTGGTGGCCGGCGCCACCCCGTGTCCTCCGAGCCCGAGCAGCGCCCGGCGGTCCAAGACGGCGCTGGGCTCGGGGGGGAGTCGCCACGGGCCTCACAAACCCCTCACAGGATCCCGGATTTGGGGTCTTGGCTGTGCCGTTGCCAAAAGGGCCGAGTTCTGGATGCGCTCGGCACCGTCCCGTAGCGCGCCGGCGTCGGCTGCTCTGCGGTTGTAGAGATTTTAGGGTCGCGCGTCCCCTTTGGGCACCGTTTTCGGGTTGCTCCCGGGGAGGAGCGGAGGCTTTGCCTCGCCAGCGGGGCCTCCAGGAGCGCAGCCAAGGCGAGGAGGGGGAAGGATTTGGGGGAAAGCCGAGGCCGAGCCGCGGCGTTGCCGGCGATCGGTGCTTGGCCACGCGCCGCTGGGCGTTCCACGGCCCCCCCGGCCCCGTCGCTGGTCCCTTTCCCAGCTCGGTCCCCCCGGGGCCGCGTGCTGGGAGGCGCAGCGTGGCCTTTCCCAGCACGGAGAGCACTCGGCTGAGCGCTGGTGGGAGCGAGCGAGCTCCTTTGGCCACATCCCACCTCGGAGACCGCGCTCAGCCCGAGGTCTCCATCCCGTTTTTCCCCAAAAAAAGAAAATCGGCTCCTCCCTGCTCCCTCTCCAAGCGTCCTGCGGGGGTTCTCTGTGTTGTAACGGAGGACAGGGACCGTGTGCGCAGCTTGGCATCCTCCATGTGGGGCGATGCATCCCACGCGTGGCCAGCACCCAATTTTTGGGCACCCTGGGGACGTGGCCAGGGGACACGGAGCAGCTCCGGCTCTCCAGGCTCGCGGTCGTGGCATTGAGCTGCTCGTCGCTCCGTTTTTGGGGACCGGGGAGCTGCGGTTCCCTCTGTTTTGGGCACAGTTTGGTGGCCACGCTGCGTGTCGTGCCGTAGCCTTCCCCCCACACACACCCTCTGGCTCAAAACGCCCCCCGGCACAGGCCCACGCTCCTGCTCAAGACCCCAAAAAGCCACCCACGAGGGCTCAGCAGGGCCGAGGTTTTCCCCCGGCCTCCCGCAGCCTCGCACGGAGGCAGGACGAGGGGGCAGCGTTGCAGCCTTGCGCAAGGCTCTGCTCTCCCCAGCGGAGGCTTGGAGCTGGCGGAGCCTCCGCAAAGCCTCCAGCGAGCAGCCTCGGTGGCGGCGGCTCCTAATTTTTGCTGAGCTGTTGCCAAAAAGGCAAGCTTTTACACGAAACGAGAGGCGGAGCCGCCCGGCGCAGGTTCCCCAAAGCTTTCAGAAGCTTTTCCCAGGGTCGTATCCCAAGGGGAGCGCTCGCCTCCTGCTCCCTTCACCGGGGACGGGGGCACCCAAGGGTGCTGCCCTCCACAAAAGCACCCTCTCAACACCCGCTTTCCGCATCGGCGCCGTCTGATTTGGGGCTCTCCCACCCTTCCTCCTGGAGGTGGCGGGTGCCTCGGCCTTGCCCCTTCGCCACCGGGCGCAGGGGGGGCAGGAAAAATCCTCCGTGCGGTTTCTCAGCGCCGCTTCTGCCGGCGGGTGACACCCCGGTGTCCTCGGGGTGCTCGTGGTCCCCCCGTGGTGGCCCACGGACGCGTCGGGGTCGCCCGTGGCGGGTGGCGGCGCGCTCGGGGGGGTGATGTTCGGCGAAAGGAGCCTTGCTGCCGCCTAACCGAGTGGTGCTGAACTGTTCCAGGTCACTTGAGGGAAGCCCCTTCCCCTCTCATGATGCATTCCCCACAGATGCCGCCGTTCCAGGGCTTGGTCCACCAGTCGCCACCTCAGCAAAATATCCAGCCAAAAAAACAGGTAAAGGGAAGGCAGAGCCCAGCCTGCACCTGGGGGGCGCAGCCGGGAGACGTCGCCTTTTTTCCCCCCCCTCCCCAAAATGCGGATTGCTGGAGAGAGGAGGTTTGCTTCCCCGGGGGGACGGGCAGGGGGCTGGCGAAGGGGTAGGGGCAGGGGGTCGGTGCCTGACCCTTGCGATCTGCTAACGTGGCAGGAGATGAGAGCCGCCTCCGTCGTGCAGTCGCAGCCGATGGTGGTGAAGGAGGAGAAGATGCATTCGCCGGTCATCCGAAACGAAACCTTCAGCCCCCCGCTGCGGCAGGACCCTCCGAAACACCCGGAGAGCATCAAGCCCCCCGCGCACATCCCGCAAAGTGAGTCCGGGCGTCCCGGCGGGTGGGCAGGCGAGGTCCCCGGGGAATCCTCCGCGGGCTGGCCCCTGGGACCCCCGGCACGGCCGCTCACGGTGACGCTCGGCATTGCAGGAACGGAGATGAAGCCCATGGAGGGGGGGCGGCCCGTCATTAGACCCCCCGAGCAGAACGCGCCACCGCCGGGAGTGCAGGACAAGGACAGACAGAAGCAGGAACCAAAAACGCCCGTCGCCCCTAAAAAGGTACTGGCTGAGCTCAGCACGCTTTTGGGAGGAGGGGGGTACGTTCCTTTGCCTCGATTTTGGAAAATCCGCCCCAAAATGAAGCGGAGGGAGGCTGAGTGGGGGTGTCGCAGCGGGAAGCCACTGATCAGAGGGAGCTCGTCCCGCTTCTGGCAGGGTGCTGGGTCCTTCCTCTCACCCTTGGGGTAGCTGAAGGCTGCGTGTGCCCCCCACTCCAGCACCCCCAGTCCTCCAGCCTTGAGCCCAGACTGGTTTCTACTGGGGATTTACTGGTTTCAGCTGCTACAGGGGGTTTGCTGCGTGTTGAGCGCGGTGCGTGCGGCCGCCAGCTCGTCCTGGTGCTGAGCCTCGTCCCCCCCTAACGTCTCCTCCCCTCCCCAGGACCTGAAAATCAAGAACATGGGCTCGTGGGCGAGCTTGGTTCAGAAGCACCCCACCACCCCGTCCTCCACGGCCAAGTCCTCCAGCGACAGCTTCGAGCAGTTCAAGAGGGCAGCGCGGGAGAAGGAGGAGCGGGAGAAGGCGCTGAAAGCTCAGGCAGAACAGGTGGAAAGGGAGAAGGAGCGGCTGCGGCGGGAGCAGGAGCGGATGAGGTGAGGGCGGCTCTGCCGGTGCCCTGTTGGCATTTTTGGGGACGAGGGCTTCCTCGAGGCTGGCGCGGCGCCCGGCTGCCAGATTCAGATTGGGGTTGGGGGGTAGAGAGGACGAATTCCACACCCAGACAGCAAAAGGGGGGTGCTCCGGGCGCAGTTTGGGGTCTCACGGGTGCCGCTCCGGCATTTCAGGAGCCGCGACGACGAGGACGCCATGGAGCAGGCTCACAGGGTGCACGAGGAGGTGCGGCGGCGCCAGGAGCAGCAGCAGCAGCAGCAGCAGCAACAACAGCAGCAGCAGCAGCAACAGCAGCAGCAGCAGCAACAGCAGCAGCAGCAGCAGCAGGTGCCACCGGCCACAGCCTCCGCGCCCCAAGGCCAGAGCTCGCAGCCGCAGTCCTCGCAGTCCATGCTGGATCAGCAGAGGGAGATGGCTCGGAAGCGGGAGCAGGAGCGGAGGCGCAGGGAGGCGGTGAGTGCGGCCACGGGGACGTGGAGACCCCTCCCCGGTGTCACCTTGCTGCCCCAGGTGCCACCTCCATGTACCCAATGCCACCTTGGTGTCGCCTTGATGTGCCCAGTGCCGCATCGGCATCATCCCGGGTGCAGCCTTGATGTCCCCAGTGCCACGCTGACACCCCTGGTGCCACTTTGATGTCCCTAGTGCCACCTTGACACCCCCAGTACCACCTTGACGTCCCCAGTAACACCTTGGTGCCTCCAAACACCACCTTGATGCTTTTGGTGCCAGCTTGACCCTCTTGGTGCCACTTTGATGCCCCTGGTGCCACCTTGAAACTCTTGGTGCCACCTTGATGCCCCTAATGCCACCTGGACACTCTTGGTGCCACCTTGATGCCCCCATGCCACCTTGATGTCCTTGGTGCCACCTTGATGCCCCAAGTGCTACCTTAACGTCCTTGGTGCCACTTTGACATCCCCAATGCCACCTTGACTCTCTTGGTGCAACCTTGATGTCCCTGGTGCCACTTAGATGCCCCCTGTGCCACCCTGATGCCCCCAATGCCACCTTGATGCCCCCAATGCCACCCCAAAGCCCCTAATGCCACCTTGACTCCCTTGGTGCCACCTTGATGCCCCCAATGCCACCCTGATGCCCCCAATGTCACCTTGATGCCCCCAGTGCCACCCTGATGCCCCCAATGCCACCACGACATCCTCGGCGCCCCCTTGACGCCCCCTTCCTCCTCTCCCCGCAGATGGCAGCTACGATCGACATGAATTTCCAGAGCGACTTGTTGGCAATATTCGAAGAGAACCTTTTCTAACAGCGCCTCGTTTTCCTCCTCCTGACTCTTTCGAAACACCAACCACCCCCACCCCCCCCGGCAAAAAAAAAAACAACAACAAAAACCAACAACAAAAAACCTTTGAACTCTCCATAGTGTTACCGGCGGCTGGGAGGGGAGCGCGCGCGCCCGCGGCCCCCCTGCATGCTCGCCCGTCGCGGCTCTTTCAACGCGGCCTCCGGAGGATCAGCAGGGTCTGCCTTACAGCCCGCCATCCGCCCCCCCCTCCCCGAAAAAACGACGAAGACCACCGCCCCCCCGTCTCTGCGCGAAGCCTGTTGTTGGGGGGGGCGTGCGACATCCGTCGCTCGACGTCCTCTATGCCAAACGTATTCGCCGTATATCCCAGGACTTCATCTTCCTCACCCCTTTTTCTAAGACGCCAGGGTCCTCCTCGACTTGCCGAACGTCCACGAGCGAGCAGTGCCGGGGTTGAGGGGGTACAGGGGGGCGGGGGGGGGGGTTCTCTCTCTCTCTTTCTCCCCCCTCCTCCTTCGTGAGCCGGCGCTCCCGGTGCCGCCGTCCTCCCCCTCCACGCGATAAAAGGGAACCGCGGCGAGCGCGCGCGTGCGGCGCTCCGGGAACCGGAGCTAGACTACCAACCAAAGTCAGATTCTTTCAGTCTTTTCGTTCGTTTATTTCCCCTCCTAAACCCACCCCCCCAAAATCTGCCACCACCACCACCACCACCACCGCCGCCACCCCCCTTTTTAATTTTTCCTTCCTCCAGAAAATTCGGCACTGCTCAAACTCTTCACCGGGTGTCATTCGTCCCTCTGCATCGCGGGGTGGAGCGGGGAAAAAAAAAACAAAAACAAAAAAAAAAAATACAAAAAAACAGCGGCAGCGGGGGGACGTCACCACCCTGCCACTAGTGTTTGTGGCTGTATTGTATAGTGAATATAGTTGGCATATATTTGTTTGAGGTTTTTTGGTGAGCCCCACCAAATTCGGTGTAAAGAACACACTGCTTCTATTTTGCTCAGTTTCAAACTTTTAGTCTATATTTTTAACTGTAAGAACCAGAAAGCCGCGGTTTTTTGGTTTTTTGGTTTGTTATTATTATTTTTTTTTTTTTTAAAAGCGTCATTTAAAAAAAAAAAAAGAAAAAAAAAGATGTTTAAAACGAACAAAAAAATAAAAAACGCGTTGGAAAAAAAAAAAGAAGGAAAAAGTTGAGAAAAAAAAAAAAAAAAAAAAAAAGGTTTTTATACCGACTGCCACCGCGGGCATTGGGGGGCTTCCCCCCCCCACCTCCGCGGGCGGCGGCGCGCGTTCTTCGATTTAATTTTATTCTTGGAACTGTTCGACGTTATGTGCCATAAATACCCACTATACAGTACAATCCTGGCGCGTCAGTATTGGGCGAGCTCTGGAGTAACTCGATGGTTTTATTTCCTACAGTGAATATGCATCTGGTCTGTACCGATCATGGAATAAACGCATCTCTTTTTTTTTTTTAAAAAACGCCCCGCGCCCGTCCGTCCGTCCGTCCGGCCCTGGGTGTCCCCCCCCCCAATGTGGGACCCCTTCCCGGGAGGCTCCCGAGATCGTTTTGGGGTGAATTTTCCATGGTTGGGGTGAATTTCCCTGGTGTAGGGGTAAATTTACCCTGTTTCAGGTCAATTTACCCAGTTTAGGGGTGAATTTTCTCGGTTCTAGGGTGAATTTCCCTGGTTTGGGGGTAAATTTACCCGTTTTCAGTTGAATTTACCCAGTTTAGGGTTGAAATTACCCAGTTTGTGCATTAATTTTCCCAGTTTAGGGATAAATTTGCATGGTTCTAGAGTGAATTTCCCTGGTCTGGGGGTAAATTTACCCGGTTTCAGGTGAATTTACCCAGTTTAGGGGTGAAATTACCCAGTTTGTGCATTAATTTTCCCAGTTTAGGGATGAATTTGCTCGGTTCTAGGGTGAATTTCCCTGGTTTGGGGGTGAATTTTCCATGGTTGGGGGTGAGTTTCCCTGGTTTGGGGGTAAATTTACCCTGTTTCAGGTGAATTTACTCAAATTATGGGTGAATTTACCCCGTTTGTGCATTAATTTACCCAGTTTATCAATGAATTTGCTTGGTTCTAGGGTGCATTTCCCTAGTTTGGGGGTGAATTTTCCCAATTTGGGAGTGAATTTCCCTGGTTTGGGGGTAAATTTACCCGGTTTCAGGTCAATTTACCCAGTTTATGGGTGAACTTACCCAGTTTCTGCATTAATTTACCCAGTTTACAGATTAATTTGCCTGGTTCTAGGGTGAATTTTCCCAATTTGGGGGTGAATTTCCCTGGTTTGGTGGTAAATTTACCCGGTTTCAGGTGAATTTACCCTGTTTAGTGGTGAATTTACCCAGGTTGTGTATTAATTTACCAAGTTTAGGAATGAATTTGCCCGGTTCTAGGGTGAATTTCCCTGGTTTGGGGGTGAACTTTCCCAATTTAGGGGTGAAAATCCCTGGTCTGGGGGTAAATTTACCCGGTTTCAGGAGAATTTACCCATTTTAGGGCTGAATTTACCCAGTTTGTGCATTAATTTTCCCAGTTTAGGAATGAATTTGCTCGGTTCTAGGGTGAATTTCCCTTGTTTAGGGGTGAATTTTCCATTGTTGGGGGTTAATTTCCCTGGTTTACGGGTAAATTTATCCAGTTTCAGGTGAATTTACCCAGTTTAGGGTTGAAATTACCCAGTTTGTGCATTAATTTACCCAATTCATGGATTAATTTACCCAGTTCTAGGGTGAATTTTCCTGGTTTGGGGGTGAAATTTCCCAATTTGGGCATGAATTTCCCTGGTTTCGGGCTATATTTACCCAGTTTGGGATGAATTTACCCATTTTGGGGATCAATTTCCCCAGTTTGAGGGTGAATCTCCCTAGACTGATAGAGTGAAAATCCCTACTTTAGGGATGAATTTCCCCAGTTTAGGTGTAAGTTTGCCCAGTTTTGAATAAATTTACCATGTTTGTTGTGAATTTTACTAGTTTCGGGATGAATTTAGCCATTTGGGGGTGAAATTCCCCATTTTTTTTGATGAATTTCCCTGGTTTGGGATGAATTTCCCCATTTTTGGGGGAAATTCCCTTGTTTTGTGATGAATTTCCCTGTTGTTGGGCTGAATTTCCCCAGGTTTGGGGTCAATTTCCCCAGTTTGCAGTGAATTTTCACGGTTTTGGGGTGAATTTCCCCAGTTTTGGACCAAAGGTGGGTTTAGCCCCCCGATCCCACACACCGACCGCAGGTGTCACCCCCATACTGTCATGTCCCCTGGAATCCCACACGTTCTGGGGAAAAAAAGGGTGAAAATGGGCAAAAAGCTGCAGGGGCTGTGCCCACACCCGGGGGCCCTGCGCCCACCCCTGCCCAATGGGGCCCCTCCCATGGGCGCAGCAGGAGCTGTCCCCATGTCCCCATGTCCCCCTGCCCCATTGTCCCCATGTCCCCCTGTCCCCATGTCCCCCTGTCCCATTTTCCCCGTGTCCCCATGTCCCCATGTCCCCATCCCCATGTCCCCATGTCCCCCTGTCCCATTGTCCCCATGTCCCCCTGTCCCCTGGCCGTGTCCCCCTGTCCCCACATCCCAGTGGCTCCGTGTCCCCCGGCCATGTCCCCGTGGCCCAATGTCCCCACGTCCCGGTGTCACCGTGTCCCCATGGCCCCCACCCCCGTGTTGCTGTGTCCTCCTGTCCCCATCTCCCAGTGTCCCCCGCCCCTGGTCCCCTGTCCCATTGCCTCCGTGTCCCCATGTCCCCGTGTCCCATTGCCCCCATGTCCCTGTCCCCCTGTCCCCATTTCCCTGTCCCCCAATCCCCATGTCCCCATGTCCCAGTGTCCCCATGTCCCTGTCCCCATGTCCCAGTGTTCCCCTGTCCCCGTGTCCCCGTGTCCCATTGCCCCCATGTCCCTGTCCCCCTGTCCCCATCTCCCAATGTCCCCCTGTCCCCATATCCCTGTCCCCCAATCCCCATGTCCCTCTGTCCCCATGTCCCATTGCCCCCATGTCCCTGTCCCCCTGTCCCCATCTCCCAATGTCCCCCTGTCCCCATTTCCCTGTCCCCCAATCCCCATGTCCCCTTGTCCCAGTGTCCCCCTGTCCCCCTGTCCCATTGCCCCCATGTCCCCTGTCCCCATCCCCATGTCCCCCATCCCCCATCCCATTGCCCCCCCATGTCCCCATGTCCCTGTCCCCATGTCCCTGTCCCCCCATCCCCATGTCCCCTTGTCCCCTTGTCCCCTTGCCCCCCATCCCCCATCCCATTGCCCCCCCACGTCCCCATGTCCCTGTCCCCATGTCCCAGTGTCCCCCTGTCCCCCTGTCCCCCCTGTCCCCATGTCCCCATCCCCATGTCCCCCTGCCCCCCATCCCATTGCCCCCCCCATGTCCCCAAGTCCCTGTCCCATTGTCCTCGTGTCCCATTGTCCCCCCCCGTCCCATTCTGTCCCTGTCCCATTGTGTCCCCCCCCCCGCCCCGTGTCCCCCTCCCCCCTCCCCTCCCCCTCCCTTCCTCCTCCCCCGCCCCTCCCCCTCCTCCCCCACGTGACCTCTGCCCCCGCCCCTCCCCCTTTTCCCCGCCCCCCTCCCTTCTCCCCGCGCTCCTATTGGCTGCCTTCCCCGAAGCCCCGCCCCCCTCCTCCCCCGCGCTCGGCGGGAGCCAATCAGCGGCCGGGGGGGGCGGGGCCGGGCGCGGCCGAGCTGGGGCGGGCGGAGGTGGCGCGAGAAGGTCGGGACGGGGCTCCCCGACCCCCCCCCCCCACCCCCCCACCGACCCCCCCCTGGTGTCGCGACAGCCCCGCGACAGCGACAGCACGGGGCCGGGGGGCCGCCCTGGGGGCAGGGGAGAGCCCGGCGAGGTGACACCGCGGGGACAGCCCGGGAGGGGACACCCAGGTGGGGACACCCCCGGGGGGGGGGACACCAAGGGGGGGGACACCCCGGGGGGGGGAGACACCCATGGGGGGGGGGACACCCGGGGACACCCCAGGTGGGGACACCCCGGGGGGGGGACACCAAGGGGGGGGGACACCAAGGGGGGGGACACCCAGGGACACCCCAGGTAGGGACACCCCGGGGGGGGGACACCAAGGGGGGGGGACACCCGGGGACACCCCAGGTGGGGACACCCCGGGGGGGGGACACCACGGGGGGGGACACCCAGGGACAGCCCGGCTTGGGATGTGGGGACAAGGGCTGGGACATGGTGGTGACAAACCCCCCCGGCATGGGGACATCCCGGTGACAAGGCCACCCTGGGATGGGACACCCTGGGGACAGGGACACCCCGGGGTGGGACAACCTGGGGACAGGGACACCTGGGGACGGGGACACCCCAGTGACAAGGCCACCCTGGGATGGGACACTCTGGCGTGGGGACACCCCTGTGACAAGGGCCACTTGGGATGGGACACCCTGGGGACAGGGCCACCTGGGTTGGGGACACCCCGAGCATGGGGACAACCTGTGACAAGGCTGCCCTAGGATGGGACATGCTGGAGACAGGGCCACCCTGGGGTTGGGGACACCCCGGTGACAAGGCCACCTGCGGCATGGGGACACCTTGGTGCTGGGACACCATGGTGACAAGGCCACCTTGGGACAGGGACATCCTGGGGACAGGGCCACCCTGGGATGGGACACGTTGGGGACAGGGCCACCATAGGGACAAAGCCACCCCCAGACACGGGGACACCCTGGTGCTGGGACACCCCGGTGTGACAAGGGCCACCTAGGGATGGGGACACCCGACTGCGGGGCCACCCTGGATGCCAAAGCCACTTGGGGACCGGATGTGACAACCCCACCCAGGTGACAAACCCCCCCGCTATGGGTCCACCCCCACAGGTGCCACTCCCTGCCCTAGGTGACATCGGGTGGTGACATCGGGCCCCGCCATGCTCCTGTCCCTCTGCACGGCGCTGCTGGCACCCACGCGGGCGCTGCTGGCCCTGCAGCGCTTGGTGGCCCGGCTGGCGGTGGCAGCGGCGGTGGCAGCGGCCGGGGTCGTCTACGGGCTCTGGGGTCTGGGGGTGCTCCTGCGGTGGGGGCCCCGGAGGGCCCTGCGGTGGCGGGTGCGGGCAGAGCCCCCCCCGGGGCTGGCGGATGGCACCTATGGGGAGCACAGGCACCTGCGGCTCAAGGTTGGGGGGGGGCTTGGGGGTCCCGGGAGGGGTTCTGGAGTGGGGTCTTGGGGGGTTTGGGGTTCCTGGGGGGGTCTTGAAGGGGTTGGGAGGGGCCTTAGAGGGGTTCTGGGTGGGGGTTGGGGTTCCTGGGGGGGTCCTGAGGGTGCTGGGAGAGGCCTTGGAGGGGTTTGGGGTGGGGGGGTCGGGGTTCCTGGGGGGGTCTTGAGGGTGCTGGGAGGGGCCTTGGAGGGGTTCTAGGGGGGCTGAGGGGGTCTTTGGGGTCTAAGGCGGGGCCCTGGAGGGGTTTGGGGGGGGCCTGAGGGGGTCTTGGTGGTCCCGAGAAGGGCCCTGGTGAGGGGTCTTGGGGGGTTTGGGGTTCCTGGAGGGGTCTTGAAGGGGTTGGGAGGGGCCCTAGAGGGGTTCTGGGGGGGGTTTGGGGGTTCCTGGGGGGGTCTTGAGGGTGCTGGGAGGGGCCTTGGAGGGGTTCTGGGGGGGCTGAGGGGGTCTTTGGGGTCTCAGGAGGGTCCCTGGGGGGGTTCGGGGGGGGCCTGATGGGGTCTTGGTGGTCCTGAGAAGGGCCCTGGTGAGGGGTCTTGGGGGGTTTGGGGTTCCTGGGGGGATCTTGAGGGTGCAGGGAGGGGCTTTGGAAGGGTTCTGGGGGGGCTGAGAGGGTCTTGGGGGTTCTGGGAGGGGGCCTGGAGGGGTGTTTGGGGGATTTGGGGTTCCTGGGGGGGGGGTCCAAAGGGTGCTGAGAGGGGCCCAACTTTTGGGGTGGGGGCTCCCCCATTGACCCCCCCCCCACCTCCTCCCCCCAGAATTCAGGGCTGCGGCTCCACTACGTCGCCCGGGGCCCCCCCACGGCCCCCTTGCTGCTGCTGCTGCACGGCTTCCCCCAAAACTGGTGGGTGACGGGGACTTGGGGGGGGTGGTAGGGAGGTGACACCCGGCGTGGGGGGTGACCAGAGGTGTGTCCCCCCCCCCCAGGTTCTGCTGGCGTCACCAGCTGCTGGAGTTCAGCACCCGGTACCGGGTGGTGGCCCTGGACCTGCGGGGCTGCGGAGCATCCGAGAAGCCACCGGGCAAGGAGAGCTACCGGCCCGAGGTCCTCCTCGAGGACATCCGCGAGGTCATCGAGGTGCTGGGGACACCCGAGGGCCACGCGGGTGCCACCTCCGGGCACCCCAAGTGCGTCCTGGTGGGGCACGACTGGGGCGGCGTCTTGGCCTGGGAGCTGGCCGCCGGCCACCCCGACCTGGTGGAGAAGTTGGTGATCATCGACGCCAGTCACCGCGCCGTCTTCGCCAGTAAGGGGGGGGCAGCTGGCTCGGGACAGCGGGTGGCACCTCTGGTGGCAGTGGTGGGCCCTTGGGTGCCACCGTAGGGCTGTGCCGTGAGAGCTGTGCCGTTGGGTGCCGTCCCTCGTGGCCGTGTCTTTGGGTGCCATATCATGGCTGTGCCATTGGGTGCCACCTCCTATTGCCATGCCCTTGGGTGCCACCTCCCATTGCCGTGCCATTGGGTGCCACCACCCATGGCCATGCCCTTGGGTGCCACCTCCTGTGGCCAAACCATTGGGTGCCACCTCCCATGGCCATGCCCTTGGGTGCCACTTCCCATGGCCATGCCCTTGGGTGCCACCTCCTGTGACCAAACCATTGGGTGCCACCATCCATGGCCAAGCTGTTGGGTGCCACCTCCCATGGCCGTGCCCTTGGGTGCCATATCATGGCTGTGCCATTGGGTGCCACCTCCCATTGCCATATCCTTGGGTGCCACCTCCCATTGCCGTGCCATTGGGTGCCACCTCCTGTGACCAAACCATTGGGTGCCACCTCCTGTTGCCATGTCCTTGGGTGCCACCTCCCATTGCCGTGCCATTGGGTGCCATTGTCTCCTGTGACCAAACCATTGGGTGCCACCTCCCATGGCCATGCCACTGGGTGCCACCTCCTGTGGCCAAACCATTGGGTGCCACCTCCTGTTGCCGTGCCCTTGGGTGCTGCCGTGCCATTGGGTGCCACCTCCTGTGACCAAACCATTGGGTGCCACCTCCCATGGCCATGCCCTTGGGTGCCACCTCCTGTGGCCAAACCAATGGGTGCCACCACCCATGGCCATGCCATTGGGTGCCATCTCCTGTGCCAAACCATTGGGTGCTACCTCCTGTGGACCATTGGGTGCCACCTCCCATTGCTGTGCCCTTGGGTGCCATCTCCCATGGCCATGTCCTTGGGTGCCACCTCCTGTGACCAAACCATTGGGTGCCATCTCCTATGGCCACGCCGTTGGTGCCCCCCCCACAGCCCTGCCCCCAGACGCCGCTCCCACCTCCACCGCTGACGCCGCCGCTCCTCTCCTGTCCTGGCACCGCAGGGTTCAGCGCCTGGCACCCGTCGCAGCTCCTGCGCTCCAGCTACGTCTTCCTCTTCCAGCTGCCCCTGCTGCCCGAGCTGCTCCTCTCCATGCTGACTTCGAGGTGGGTCCCCGTCCCCATCCCCATCCCCGTCCCCGTCCCCGTCCCCATCCCATCCCCGTCCCCACCCCGTCCCCATCCCCATCCCCACCCCGTCCCCATCCCCATCCCCATCCCCATCCCATCCCCATCCCCATCCCCATCCCCATCCCATCCCATCCCCATCCCCATCCCCGTCCCCACCCCGTCCCCATCCCCGTCCCCGTCCCCATCCCCATCCCCTCCCATCCCATCCCCATCCCCATCCCCATCCCCATCCCATCCCCATCCCCATCCCCATCCCCATCCCCATCCATCCCCATCCCATCCCCATCCCCATCCCATCCCCATCCCCATCCCCATCCCCATCCCCATCCCCATCCCATCCCCATCCCATCCCCATCCCCTCCCCATCCCCATCCCCATCCCCATCCCCATCCCCATCCCCATCCCCATCCCATCCCCATCCCCATCCCCATCCCCATCCCATCCCCATCCCATCCCCATCCCCATCCCCATCCCCATCCCCATCCCCATCCCCATCCCCATCCCATCCCATCCCATCCCATCCCCATCCCCATCCCCATCCCCATCCCCATCCCATCCCCATCCCCATCCCTCCATCCCCATCCCATCCCATCCCATCCCCATCCCCATCCCCATCCCCACCCCATCCCATCCCCATCCCCATCCCCATCCCCATCCCCACCCCATCCCATCCCCATCCCATCCCCATCCCCACCCCATCCCATCCCCATCCCATCCCCATCCCCATCCCCACCCCATCCCATCCCCATCCCATCCCCATCCCCATCCCATCCCCATCCCCATCCCCACCCCATCCCCATCCCCATCCCCATCCCATCCCCATCCCATCCCCATCCCCATCCCCATCCCCGTCCCCATCCCCATCCCCACCCCCGTCCCCTCTCCCCGATTTGGGGCTGGGGGCCGCATCCGGACCCCTCTGGTGGTCCCGCAGCTCCTGAAGACCACCCTGACGGGGCCTCGGACGGGCATCCAGAACCCGGCGCGGCGGCTGACGGAGCCTGAGCTCGAAGCCTACCTCTACAGCCTCTCGCAGCCCGGGGGGCTCACGCCCCCCATCAATTATTATCGCAACATGTTCGGGTAGGTGGCAGCCCCCCCGGGGCGCTCTCACTTTGGGGTGCTGCTGGCTCGGGTCGTTCCTCTTTGGGTGCTCTTTTTTTTTGGGGAGTTGTTTGGGTTTTTTTTTTGAGGGCTCTTTCTTTGAGGGCTTTTCCTTTGGGTTCTCCTGGTCTGGGTGCTCCCGTTTTGGGTGCTCCCGTTTTGGGTGCTCCCATTGGGACGCTCCTCATCTGGATGCCCCCCTTCTGGGTGACCCCATTCTGGTGCTCCCCTTTTGGGTGTTCTGCTCCCATTTTGGGTGCTCTCATCCCAGTGCTCCCATTGGGATCTTCCCATTTCAGGTGCTCCCATTTAGGTGCTCCCATTGGGATCCTTCCATTTCGGGTGCTTCCATTGGGATGCTCCTGTTTTGGGTGCTCCTATCCAGGTGCTCCCATTGGGATCCTCCCATTTCAGGTGCTCCCATTTCGGGTGCTCCCATTTTGGGTGCCCCCATCCCGGTGCTCCCATTGGGATGCTCCCATTTCGGGTGCTCCCATTTTGTGTGCTCCCATCCAGGTGCTCCCGTTGGGATCCTCCCATTTCAGGTGCTCCCATTTCGGGTGCTCCCATCAAGGTGTTTCCATTGGGTCTTCCCATTTTGGGTGCTCCCACTGGGATGCTCCATTCTGGGTGCTCCCATTTCGGGTGTTCCCATCCTGGTGCTCCCATTGGATGCTCCCATTTCAGGTGCTCCCATTTTGAGTGCTCCCATTTTGGGTGCTCCCATCCCAGTGCTCCCATTGGGATCTTCCCATTTCGGGTGCTCCCATGAAGGTCCTCCCATCCAGATGCTTCCATTTTGGGTGCTCCCATCAAGGTGCTTCCACTGGGATACTTCCATTTTGGGTACTCCCATTGGATGCTCCCATTTCAGGTGCTCCCATTTTGGGTGCTCCCATTGGGATCTCCCCATTTTGGGTGCTCCCATCGGGATCCTCCCATTTTGGGTGCTCCCATTTAGGTGCTCCCATCAAGGTGTTCCCACTGTGATACTTCCATTTTGGGTGTTCCCATTGGGATGCTCCCGTTTCGGGTGCTCCCATCCCAGTGCTCCCATTGGGATCTTCCCATTTCGGGTGCCCCCATTGGGATGCTCCCATTTCGGGTGCGCCCATTTTGGGTGCCCCCATCACAATCCTCCCATTTCGGGTTCTCCTACCATCCCACTCCCCCATTCCCCCCC